>NC_086449.1:706097248-706282770 GCF_028390025.1 Pseudophryne corroboree | reverse complement strand
ATTCACTCATCGCCTCGGTTTCAGGAACAGACAACGGGTAGGTGCGCCCCCTAGGTGGCTTCTTGCCAGGAAGGAGATCGATGGGACAATCCCATTCCCTATGGGGCGGTAGGACATCAGCGGCCTTCTCACTGAAGACATCTGAGAAATCTTGATAAACTGCTGGGAGACTTGACTGTGTCTTAACTTCGGTAGACTTTATGGGACACACTTGGGCTAAACAGGACTGATGGCAATGTGAACCCCATGAGGTAAGCTGCAACGTTGACCAGTCAAACTGTGGATTATGTAGCTGGAGCCAGGGCATGCCCAAGACGATCTCCTGGGTGGCTTGAGGGATGACTAAGAACTTAATCAGTTCAGAGTGTAGGAATCCAACTCCCAGAACCACTGGGGCAGTTTGATGAGAAATATTCCCCTTGGAGATTCGACTACCATCCACAGCGGTAATATAAACTGGACAGGAAAGTTCACATATAGGTAAGCAAAATTTATTTACCGCAGCTTGGGTGATGAAGTTACCTGCAGCTCCACAGTCCACTAATGCTGATGCGGACTGGAGCCCAACTGAAGTCTCTAACGTCACAGGAAGGATAAGGTCTTGATTAGAAGGAGCTTGACTAAAAGATCCCAACTTGACTCCTCCTTTACAAGTCAGGATCTGGCGTTTCCCGAACGCACTGTGCAGGAGTTAATCTGATGGCCCGCAGCCGCACAGTACAGACAGAGTCTCTCACGCATTCTTCTTGCCCGCTCTTCAGGAGTTAGGCGGGACCTATTTACCTGCATAGGCTCGTCAGAAGAAGGAGACTGGAACTGTACTGAAGGTATCATCCTTGATCTGCGTGGCTCACTCCGAGCGCGTTCATTATTGCGTTCGCGGATGCGAGAGTCCAACTTAATGCACAAGGAAATCAATTCAGACAATTGTACAGGAAGGTCGCGGGTCGCCAGTTCATCTTTGATCCGGTCAGAAAGTCCATGCCAGAAAGCTGCTACCAGGGCCTGATTATTCCACTGAATCTCTGCGGCCAACGTCTGGAACTGAATGACATATTGTCCCATGCTACGGGTACCTTGACGAAGTTGAATCAGGTCAGCGGAAGCTGATGTTGCACGACCAGGCTCGTCAAAGATCCGTCTGAAGGTTGACACGAAGTCTGTGTAGTTGTTAATCAGAGGGTCAGCACGTTCCCACAGAGGAGACACCCAGCTCAGAGCAGATCCAGAAAGTAAGGAGATGATGTAGGCAACTTTGGACCTTGGCGTGGGGAAATTATGTGGCAACAACTCAAACTGGATTTCACATTGGTTGAGAAACCCGCGACATAACTTTGGACTGCCATCATACTTGCTTGGCACGGGCAGGTGCAGACGTGACACTGGAGCTGATGCAGCCGGCATAGAGGAACTCACAGCACTGGCAGGTGCTGGAGTAACAGGAACAGTAGGAGTGAGTACACTAGGCAGGGATTGCTGTAGTGTATCTATCCGGGAGGACATCCCTTGCAGGAATTGAAACATCTGCTGCTGCGCAGCCTCTTGACCATCCAGACGGGAGACCAGATTTTGCAAGGCCTCTGACCCCACACTCCGTCCACCATCCGAGTCCATCGATCCTGGACTTACTGTCAGATTGTGTTTTGGCTGTGTCCCCGGAGGGGGCGCTAGTGGGTCAGTGGAGGTACCTGGGAGAAAACGAGGAGGCTGGATAACGTTCCTGCGCATGAGCGCAATGATATTTATTAGCAGATGATATAAACAGAATGGCAGCAGAAATAATAATAACAAATGGAAATGTCAATCACACAGCGTAATAGCTGAAAGTCTATGGCAACAGGATGACAGATGACTGGAGAAATAATAACCGGTAATATGATAAACAGAAGAACAGGTGCTTGTGGAGATGATTCTGGTTTGGAAACCAGTGCAGGTTTTAAACATGAAACTTGGCAGTGAGATGTTGAATGGCAAACCTGGTAGCAGAGGCAGGAGTCTGACTATCCACAGTGCAGGTGGTGAAGCACTGACAGCAGCAAGCTGTATCACAGGTGGAGGAATGGAACACACCTGGAGTCAGTCTCAACTGCAAGGCTGAAGCACACAAGGTGGTGATGAGTGTGAAGCCTGTTTGAAGATTGCAGGTATTGCTGGGCCTTGAAGTTCCACGGAGCTGTGCAGAGTAACCAGGAGTACAAGTCTTTAAGCAGAGAGCCAGGAACACGGAAGGAACAGGAACAGATCCTTTCACATGGGTCGCAGGAGTGACACAAAGTCCAGGATGCCTGCAGACTGATCCTGCAGTCTCTTATGTACCTCTTGGTGCACAGGCATTGGATGAGTGAGGGAAAGTGGGTGCGGCCAAGCACCGGATTGGCCGCTGTATGCTGGTTGTTGTGAACTGTCATGGCGGCGCCCATGCCGCGGCCTAGCGGGAACGCGGCGTGCTACACGCCTGCTGTCTCAGGAGCGCTCCCAGGCCCGCGATGGCGTCCAGAGGCAGGGACACGGACGACAGGTGACCGCAGGGAGCCAGGTCGGAGTCCGCAACGGCGGACGGATGTCAGCTTGGTGAGTCGATTCCTGACAGTACCCCCCCCTTTAAGGGTGGACACCGAACACCCACGTGGCTTGGATGGATGAGTGCTGTGGAAGACACGGACCAACCTTGGAGCATGGACATCCGATGAATTTACCCAACTTCTTTCCTCTGGGCCATAACCGGACCAATCGACCAGGTACTGGAGACGTCCATACCGGCAACGAGAGTCCAGAATTTTGCCAATCTCGAATTCCACGCCCCGCTGAGTTCGAATTTTGGGGCCAACTGGAAGAGCACTCTGAAAACGGTTCAGGACTAGAGGTCTGAGGAGAGAAACATGAAAAGCGTTAGGTATTCGAAGAGAAAGTGGTAACTTCAGTTTATAGGCCACAGGGTTGATGACTCTTTCGACAGGGAAAGGACCAATGAAACGGGGTGCAAACTTCATGGACGGAACCCTAAGACGGAGGTTACGGGTTGACAGCCAAACCTTGTCCCCAGGTTTCAGGTTAGGAACCGCACGTCTCTTGCGGTCGGCAAAGTACTTGTACCGGCTGGAGGCCTTTTTGAGAGACACGTGAATCTTTCTCCAAATTAATGAGAACTGAGTCAGAGCAGTAGTGGCAGCAGGAACATCCATATGAGGGAGTTCTTGGAAGTCTGGAACACGGGGATGTTGCCCATATACTGCGAAGAATGGTGTTGTTTCAGTAGCAGTATGATAGCGGAAGTTGTGGGCAAACTCGGCCCATGGGAGCAGATCGAACCAGTCATCCTGGGAAGATGAAACATACAATCTTAAAAACGTCTCAAGTTCTTGATTAACCCTCTCTGTCTGCCCATTCGTCTGAGGATGGTACGATGATGGATGATGAAAACTTCAGCTTGACTTGCATGGCAGAACAGAGGGCCCTCCAAAACCTCGCTACAAACTGTACCCCCCGGTCGGATATTATTTCCGAGGGTAGACCATGTAAGCGGAAAATCTCCCGTAGGAAGATTTGGGCAAGTTTCGGGGCAGAAGGGAGACCCTGGAGAGGAACAAAATGAGCCATCTTGGTGAATCTGTCCACTACAACCCAGATGGTATTGTATCCTTGAGAAGGAGGAAGGTCGGTGATAAAATCCATGGACAGGTGTGACCAGGGACGACTAGGAACAGACAATGGTTGTAACTGACCTGCTGGAGACTGACGAGGAGTCTTATGCTGCACACACTTAGGACAGGATGCCACGAAATCCTTGATGTCAGCCTTCATCTTAGGCCACCAGTACGTCTCAGAGAGAAACTTGAAGGTCTTCAGGACACCAGGATGACCGGTGAACTTGGATTGATGAGCCCAAGATAGCAACTTGGGACGGAGTTCTGGGGAAACAAAAGTCTTACCAGGAGGAGGAGCTGGGGAGATTTGAGATGCAGCGAACACCACTGGACTCAGGATGGAATGAGGCACTGAGTCAGGCGTTTCCTCTTCGGATTCCATAGATCGGGATAAAGCGTCAGCTTTAACATTCTGCGAACCTGGGCGGAAATGAAGCTTAAAATTAAAACGTGAGAAAAACATAGCCCACCTGGACTGGCGAGGATTAAGGCACTGAGCTGCCTTTAAGTATAGCAGGTTTTTATGATCCGTGTAGATGTTGAACGGATGTTTGGCCCCTTCTAGGAGGTATCTCCATTCCTCGAGAGCCAGCTTGATCGCCAGTAGTTCTTGGTCTCCAACGGAGTAGTTAGCTTCTGCAGGAAGGAATTTGCGAGAATAAAATCCACAAGGGTGGACTTTCCCATCGGTTCCCTTCTGGGAGAGAACAGCTCCAACCCCAACTGTAGAGGCGTCCACCTCCAACTCGAACGGTCTGTTTACATCTGGCTGAGACAGAACTGGAGCAGACATAAAGGCCAGTTTGATCTTCTGGAAGGCTGCTAAGGCTTCTTCTGACCAGTTGGAATGGTTTGCCCCTTTCCGAGTCAGGTTGGTAATAGGAGCGATGAGAGTGGAGAATCCCCGAATAAATTTCCTATAGTAGTTGGCAAAACCCAGGAACCGCTGGATAGACTTGAGAGAATTTGGAATGGACCAATTGGCAATAGCTTCCAATTTTGTCGGGTCCATCTGAAGATCCGATCCGGAAATTATATAACCCAGGAAGGGTATAGAGGGAACTTCAAAGGTGCATTTAGAAAGTTTACCGTAGAGCCGGTTCTCACGAAGACGTCGGAGGACTTCACGGACTTGTAGACGATGAGATGGCAGGTCTTGGGAGAAGATGAGGATATCATCCAAGTAAACAACGAGGTACTTATACAGGACATCACGAAAGATTTCGTTCACAAAGTGTTGGAACACTGCTGGAGCATTACTCAACCCAAATGGCATTACCAGGTATTCGTAATGGCCATCTCGAGTGTTAAAAGCTGTCTTCCACTCGTCACCACTCCGGATTCTGATGAGATTGTAGGCACCGCGGAGATCTAACTTGGTGAAGATGCGGGCTCCTTTAACTCTGTCAAATAATTCGGTAATGAGTGGTAATGGATAACTATTTTTAATGGTAATGTCATTGAGACCCCGGTAGTCAATGCATGGACGCAGTCCTCCATCCTTCTTTTTAACAAAGAAGGAACCTGCACCAGCGGGTGATGATGAAGGGCGGATGAATCCCTTTTGTAGATTCTCCCTGATATATTCACTCATCGCCTCGGTTTCAGGAACAGACAACGGGTAGGTGCGCCCCCTAGGTGGCTTCTTGCCAGGAAGGAGATCGATGGGACAATCCCATTCCCTATGGGGCGGTAGGACATCAGCGGCCTTCTCACTGAAGACATCTGAGAAATCTTGATAAACTGCTGGGAGACTTGACTGTGTCTTAACTTCGGTAGACTTTATGGGACACACTTGGGCTAAACAGGACTGATGGCAATGTGAACCCCATGAGGTAAGCTGCAACGTTGACCAGTCAAACTGTGGATTATGTAGCTGGAGCCAGGGCATGCCCAAGACGATCTCCTGGGTGGCTTGAGGGATGACTAAGAACTTAATCAGTTCAGAGTGTAGGAATCCAACTCCCAGAACCACTGGGGCAGTTTGATGAGAAATATTCCCCTTGGAGATTCGACTACCATCCACAGCGGTAATATAAACTGGACAGGAAAGTTCACATATAGGTAAGCAAAATTTATTTACCGCAGCTTGGGTGATGAAGTTACCTGCAGCTCCACAGTCCACTAATGCTGATGCGGACTGGAGCCCAACTGAAGTCTCTAACGTCACAGGAAGGATAAGGTCTTGATTAGAAGGAGCTTGACTAAAAGATCCCAACTTGACTCCTCCTTTACAAGTCAGGATCTGGCGTTTCCCGAACGCACTGTGCAGGAGTTAATCTGATGGCCCGCAGCCGCACAGTACAGACAGAGTCTCTCACGCATTCTTCTTGCCCGCTCTTCAGGAGTTAGGCGGGACCTATTTACCTGCATAGGCTCGTCAGAAGAAGGAGACTGGAACTGTACTGAAGGTATCATCCTTGATCTGCGTGGCTCACTCCGAGCGCGTTCATTATTGCGTTCGCGGATGCGAGAGTCCAACTTAATGCACAAGGAAATCAATTCAGACAATTGTACAGGAAGGTCGCGGGTCGCCAGTTCATCTTTGATCCGGTCAGAAAGTCCATGCCAGAAAGCTGCTACCAGGGCCTGATTATTCCACTGAATCTCTGCGGCCAACGTCTGGAACTGAATGACATATTGTCCCATGCTACGGGTACCTTGACGAAGTTGAATCAGGTCAGCGGAAGCTGATGTTGCACGACCAGGCTCGTCAAAGATCCGTCTGAAGGTTGACACGAAGTCTGTGTAGTTGTTAATCAGAGGGTCAGCACGTTCCCACAGAGGAGACACCCAGCTCAGAGCAGATCCAGAAAGTAAGGAGATGATGTAGGCAACTTTGGACCTTGGCGTGGGGAAATTATGTGGCAACAACTCAAACTGGATTTCACATTGGTTGAGAAACCCGCGACATAACTTTGGACTGCCATCATACTTGCTTGGCACGGGCAGGTGCAGACGTGACACTGGAGCTGATGCAGCCGGCATAGAGGAACTCACAGCACTGGCAGGTGCTGGAGTAACAGGAACAGTAGGAGTGAGTACACTAGGCAGGGATTGCTGTAGTGTATCTATCCGGGAGGACATCCCTTGCAGGAATTGAAACATCTGCTGCTGCGCAGCCTCTTGACCATCCAGACGGGAGACCAGATTTTGCAAGGCCTCTGACCCCACACTCCGTCCACCATCCGAGTCCATCGATCCTGGACTTACTGTCAGATTGTGTTTTGGCTGTGTCCCCGGAGGGGGCGCTAGTGGGTCAGTGGAGGTACCTGGGAGAAAACGAGGAGGCTGGATAACGTTCCTGCGCATGAGCGCAATGATATTTATTAGCAGATGATATAAACAGAATGGCAGCAGAAATAATAATAACAAATGGAAATGTCAATCACACAGCGTAATAGCTGAAAGTCTATGGCAACAGGATGACAGATGACTGGAGAAATAATAACCGGTAATATGATAAACAGAAGAACAGGTGCTTGTGGAGATGATTCTGGTTTGGAAACCAGTGCAGGTTTTAAACATGAAACTTGGCAGTGAGATGTTGAATGGCAAACCTGGTAGCAGAGGCAGGAGTCTGACTATCCACAGTGCAGGTGGTGAAGCACTGACAGCAGCAAGCTGTATCACAGGTGGAGGAATGGAACACACCTGGAGTCAGTCTCAACTGCAAGGCTGAAGCACACAAGGTGGTGATGAGTGTGAAGCCTGTTTGAAGATTGCAGGTATTGCTGGGCCTTGAAGTTCCACGGAGCTGTGCAGAGTAACCAGGAGTACAAGTCTTTAAGCAGAGAGCCAGGAACACGGAAGGAACAGGAACAGATCCTTTCACATGGGTCGCAGGAGTGACACAAAGTCCAGGATGCCTGCAGACTGATCCTGCAGTCTCTTATGTACCTCTTGGTGCACAGGCATTGGATGAGTGAGGGAAAGTGGGTGCGGCCAAGCACCGGATTGGCCGCTGTATGCTGGTTGTTGTGAACTGTCATGGCGGCGCCCATGCCGCGGCCTAGCGGGAACGCGGCGTGCTACACGCCTGCTGTCTCAGGAGCGCTCCCAGGCCCGCGATGGCGTCCAGAGGCAGGGACACGGACGACAGGTGACCGCAGGGAGCCAGGTCGGAGTCCGCAACGGCGGACGGATGTCAGCTTGGTGAGTCGATTCCTGACAAGTACGGTACAGTAGGACACTGCTCTACCTACCTCTGTGTCGTCAAGCATACTATCCATCCATACCTGTGGTGCATTTCAGTTTTGCACAGTTTGCTGACCACCAGTATATAATATATAGCAATATGGAACAGTAGGCCACTGCTCTACCTACCTCTGTGTCGTCAAGTATACTATCCATCCATACCTGTGGTGCATTTCAGTTTTGCACAGTTTGCTGACCACCAGTATATATAATATATAGCAGTATGATACAGTAGGCCACTGCTCTACCTACCTCTGTGTCGTCAAGTATACTATCCATCCATACCTGTGGTGCATTACAGTTTTGCACAGTTTGCTGACCACCAGTATATAATAGATAGCAATATGGAACAGTAGGCCACTGCTCTACCTACCTCTGTGTCGTCAAGTATACTATCCATCCATACCTGTGGTGCATTTCAGTTTTGCACAGTTTGCTGACCACCAGTATATAATATATAGCAGTACGGTACAGTAGGCCACTGCTCTACCTACCTCTCTGTCGTCAAGTATACTATCCATCCATACCTGTGGTGCATTTCAGTTTTGCACAGTTTGCTGACCACCAGTATATATAATATATAGCAGTACGGTACAGTAGGACACTGCTCTACCTACCTCTGTGTCGTCAAGTATACTATCCATCCATACCTGTGGTGCATTTCAGTTTTGCACAGTTTGCTGACCACCAGTATATATATTATATAGCAGTACGGTACAGTAGGACACTGCTCTACCTACCTCTGTGTCGTCAAGCATACTATCCATCCATACCTGTGGTGCATTTCAGTTTTGCACAGTTTGCTGACCACCAGTATATAATATATAGCAATATGGAACAGTAGGCCACTGCTCTACCTACCTCTGTGTCGTCAAGTATACTATCCATCCATACCTGTGGTGCATTTCAGTTTTGCACAGTTTGCTGACCACCAGTATATAATATATAGCAGTACGGTACAGTAGGCCACTGCTCTACCTACCTCTGTGTCGTCAAGTATACTATCCATCCATACCTGTGGTGCATTTCAGTTTTGCACAGTTTGCTGACCACCAGTATATAATAGATAGCAATATGGAACAGTAGGCCACTGCTCTACCTACCTCTGTGTCGTCAAGTATGCTATCCATCCATACCTGTGGTGCATTTCAGTTTTGCACAGTTTGCTGACCACCAGCATATATAATATATAGCAGTACGGTACAGTAGGACACTGCTCTACCTACCTCTGTGTCGTCAAGTATACTATCCATCCATACCTGTGGTGCATTTCAGTTTTGCACAGTTTGCTGACCACCAGTATATAATATATAGCAGTACGGTACAGTAGTCTACTGCTCTACCTACCTCTGTGTCGTCAAGTATACTATCCATCCATACCTGTGGTGCATTTCAGTTTTGCACAGTTTGCTGACCACCAGTATATAATATATAGCAGTACGGTACAGTAGGCCACTGCTCTACCTACCTCTGTGTCGTCAAGTATACTATCCATCCATACCTGTGGTGCATTTCAGTTTTGCACAGTTTGCTGACCACCAGTATATAATATATAGCAGTATGGAACAGTAGGCCACTGCTCTACCTACCTCTGTGTCGTCAAGTATACTATCCATCCATACCTGTGGTGCATTTCAGTTTTGCACAGTTTGCTGACCACCAGTATATAATATATAGCATTACGGTACAGTAGGCCACTGCTCTACCTACCTCTGTGTCGTCAAGTATACTATCCATCCATACCTGTGGTACATTTTAGTTTTGCACAGTTTACTGACCACCAGTATATATAATATATAGCAGTACGATACAGTAGGCCACTGCTCTACCTACCTCTGTGTCATCAAGTATACTATCCATCCATACCTGTGGTGCATTTCAGTTTTGCACAGTTTGCTGACCACCAGTATATAATAGATAGCAGTACTGTACAGTAGGCCACTTCTCTACCTACCTCTATGTCGTCAAGTATACTATCCATCCATACCTGTGGTGCATTTCAGTTTTGCACAGTTTGCTGACCACCAGTATATATAATATATAGCAGTACGGTACAGTAGGACACTGCACTACCTTCCTCTGTGTCGTCAAGTATACTATCCATCCATACCTGTGGTGCATTTCAGTTTTGCACAGTTTGCTGACCACCAGTATATATAATATATAGCAGTACGGTACAGTAGGACACTTCTCTACCTACCTCTGTGTCGTCAAGCATACTATCCATACATACCTGTGGTGCATTTCAGTTTTGCACAGTTTGCTGACCACCAGTATATAATATATAGCAATATGGAACAGTAGGCCACTGCTATACCTACCTCTGTGTCGTCAAGTATACTATCCATCCATACCTGTGGTGCATTTCAGTTTTGCACAGTTTGCTGACCACCAGTATATAATATATAGCAGTACGGTACAGTAGGCCACTGCTCTACCTACCTCTGTGTCGTCAAGTATACTATCCATCCATACCTGTGGTGCATTTCAGTTTTGCACAGTTTGCTGACCACCAGTATATAATAGATAGCAATATGGAACAGTAGGCCACTGCTCTACCTACCTCTGTGTCGTCAAGTATACTATCCATCCATACCTGTGGTGCATTTCAGTTTTGCACAGTTTGCTGACCACCAGCATATATAATATATAGCAGTACGGTACAGTAGGCCACTGCTCTACCTACCTCTGTGTCGTCAAGTATACTATCCATCCATACCTGTGGTGCATTTCAGTTTGGCACAGTTTGCTGACCACCAGCATATATAATATATAGCAGTACGGTACAGTAGGCCACTGCTCTACCTACCTCTGTGTCGTCAAGTATACTATCCATCCATACCTGTGGTGCATTTCAGTTTTGCACAGTTTGCTGACCACCAGTATATAATATATAGCAGTACGGTACAGTAGGCCACTGCTCTACCCACCTCTGTGTCATCAATTATACTATCCATCCATACCTGTGGTGCATTTCAGTTTTGCACAGTTTGCTGACCACCAGTATATAATATATTGCAGTACGGTACAGTAGGCCACTACTCTACCTACCATGTGTCGTCAAGTATACTATCCATCCATACCTGTGGTGCATTTCAGTTTTGCAGTTTGCTGACCACCAGTATATAATATATAGCAGTACTGTACAGTAGGCCACTTCTCTACCTACCTCTATGTCGTCAAGTATACTATCCATCCATGCCTGTGGTGCATTTCAGTTTTGCACAGTTTGCTGACCACCAGTATATAATATATAGCAGTACGGTACAGTAGGCCACTGCTCTACCTACCTCTGTGTCGTCAAGTTTACTTTCCATTCATACCTGTGGTGCAGTTCAGTTTTGCACAGTTTGCCGACCACCAGTATATAATATATAGCAGTACGGTACAGTAGGCCACTGCTCTACCTACCTCTGTGTCGTCAAGTATACTATCCATCCATACCTGTGGTGCATTTCAGTTTTGCACAGTTTGCTGACCACCAGTGTATATAATATATAGCAGTACGGTACAGTAGGACACTGCTCTACCTACCTCTGTGTCGTCAAGTATACTATCCATCTATACCTGTGGTGCATTTCAGTTTTGCACAGTTTGCTGACCACCAGTATATAATATATAGCAGTACGGTACAGTAGTCCACTGCTCTACCTACCTCTGTGTCGTCAAGTATACTATCCATCCATACCTGTGGTGCATTTCAGTTTTGCACAGTTTGCTGACCACCAGTATATAATATATAGCAGTATGGAACAGTAGGCCACTGCTCTACCTACCTCTGTGTCGTCAAGTATACTATCCATCCATACCTGTGGTGCATTTCAGTTTTGCACAGTTTGCTGACCACCAGTATATAATATATAGCATTACGGTACAGTAGGCCACTGCTCTACCTACCTCTGTGTCGTCAAGTATACTATCCATCCATACCTGTGGTGCATTTTAGTTTTGCACAGTTTACTGACCACCAGTATATATAATATATAGCAGTACGGTACAGTAGGCCACTGCTCTACCTACCTCTGTGTCATCAAGTATACTATCCATCCATACCTGTGGTGCATTTCAGTTTTGCACAGTTTGCTGACCACCAGTATATAATAGATAGCAGTACTGTACAGTAGGCCACTTCTCTACCTACCTCTATGTCGTCAAGTATACTATCCATCCATACCTGTGGTGCATTTCAGTTTTGCACAGTTTGCTGACCACCAGTATATAATATATAGCAGTACAGTACAGTAGGCCACTGCTCTACCTACCTCTGTGTCGTCAAGTATACTATCCATCCATACCTGTGGTGCATTTCAGTTTTGCACAGTTTGCTGACCACCAGTATATAATATATAGCAGTATGGAACAGTAGGCCACTGCTCTACCTACCTCTGTGTCGTCAAGTATACTATCCATCCATACCTGTGGTACATTTTAGTTTTGCACAGTTTACTGACCACCAGTATATATAATATATAGCAGTACGGTACAGTAGGCCACTGCTCTACCTACCTCTGTGTCATCAAGTATACTATCCATCCATACCTGTGGTGCATTTCAGTTTTGCACAGTTTGCTGACCACCAGTATATAATATATAGCATTACGGTACAGTAGGCCACTGCTCTACCTACCTCTGTGTCGTCAAGTATACTATCCATCCATACCTGTGGTACATTTTAGTTTTGCACAGTTTACTGACCACCAGTATATATAATATATAGCAGTACGGTACAGTAGGCCACTGCTCTACCTACCTCTGTGTCATCAAGTATACTATCCATCCATACCTGTGGTGCATTTCAGTTTTGCACAGTTTGCTGACCACCAGTATATAATAGATAGCAGTACTGTACAGTAGGCCACTTCTCTACCTACCTCTATGTCGTCAAGTATACTATCCATCCATACCTGTGGTGCATTTCAGTTTTGCACAGTTTGCTGACCACCAGTATATAATATATAGCAGTACGGTACAGTAGGCCACTGCTCTACCTACCTCTGTGTCGTCAAGTATACTATCCATCCATACCTGTGGTGCATTTCAGTTTTGCACAGTTTGCTGACCACCAGTATATATAATATATAGCAGTACGGTACAGTAGGACACTGCTCTACCTACCTCTGTGTCGTCAAGTATACTATCCATCCATACCTGTGGTGCATTTCAGTTTTGCACAGTTTGCTGACCACCAGTATATATAATATATAGCAGTACGGTACAGTAGGACACTGCTCTACCTACCTCTGTGTCGTCAAGCATACTATCCATCCATACCTGTGGTGCATTTCAGTTTTGCACAGTTTGCTGACCACCAGTATATAATATATAGCAATATGGAACAGTAGGCCACTGCTCTACCTACCTCTGTGTCGTCAAGTATACTATCCATCCATACCTGTGGTGCATTTCAGTTTTGCACAGTTTGCTGACCACCAGTATATAATATATAGCAGTACGGTACAGTAGGCCACTGCTCTACCTACCTCTGTGTCGTCAAGTATACTATCCATCCATACCTGTGGTGCATTTCAGTTTTGCACAGTTTGCTGACCACCAGTATATATAATATATAGCAGTATGATACAGTAGGCCACTGCTCTACCTACCTCTGTGTCGTCAAGTATACTATCCATCCATACCTGTGGTGCATTTCAGTTTTGCACAGTTTGCTGACCACCAGTATATAATAGATAGCAATATGGAACAGTAGGCCACTGCTCTACCTACCTCTGTGTCGTCAAGTATACTATCCATCCATACCTGTGGTGCATTTCAGTTTTGCACAGTTTGCTGACCACCAGTATATAATATATAGCAGTACGGTACAGTAGGCCACTGCTCTACCTACCTCTCTGTCGTCAAGTATACTATCCATCCATACCTGTGGTGCATTTCAGTTTTGCACAGTTTGCTGACCACCAGTATATATAATATATAGCAGTACGGTACAGTAGGACACTGCTCTACCTACCTCTGTGTCGTCAAGTATACTATCCATCCATACCTGTGGTGCATTTCAGTTTTGCACAGTTTGCTGACCACCAGTATATATATTATATAGCAGTACGGTACAGTAGGACACTGCTCTACCTACCTCTGTGTCGTCAAGCATACTATCCATCCATACCTGTGGTGCATTTCAGTTTTGCACAGTTTGCTGACCACCAGTATATAATATATAGCAATATGGAACAGTAGGCCACTGCTCTACCTACCTCTGTGTCGTCAAGTATACTATCCATCCATACCTGTGGTGCATTTCAGTTTTGCACAGTTTGCTGACCACCAGTATATAATATATAGCAGTACGGTACAGTAGTCTACTGCTCTACCTACCTCTGTGTCGTCAAGTATACTATCCATCCATACCTGTGGTGCATTTCAGTTTTGCACAGTTTGCTGACCACCAGTATATAATATATAGCAGTACGGTACAGTAGGCCACTGCTCTACCTACCTCTGTGTCGTCAAGTATACTATCCATCAATACCTGTGGTGCATTTCAGTTTTGCACAGTTTGCTGACCACCAGTATATAATATATAGCAGTATGGAACAGTAGGCCACTGCTCTACCTACCTCTGTGTCGTCAAGTATACTATCCATCCATACCTGTGGTGCATTTCAGTTTTGCACAGTTTGCTGACCACCAGTATATAATATATAGCATTACGGTACAGTAGGCCACTGCTCTACCTACCTCTGTGTCGTCAAGTATACTATCCATCCATACCTGTGGTACATTTTAGTTTTGCACAGTTTACTGACCACCAGTATATATAATATATAGCAGTACGATACAGTAGGCCACTGCTCTACCTACCTCTGTGTCATCAAGTATACTATCCATCCATACCTGTGGTGCATTTCAGTTTTGCACAGTTTGCTGACCACCAGTATATAATAGATAGCAGTACTGTACAGTAGTCCACTTCTCTACCTACCTCTATGTCGTCAAGTATACTATCCATCCATACCTGTGGTGCATTTCAGTTTTGCACAGTTTGCTGAACACCAGTATATAATATATAGCAGTACGGTACAGTAGGCCACTGCTCTACCTACCTCTGTGTCGTCAAGTATACTATCCATCCATACCTGTGGTGCATTTCAGTTTTGCACAGTTTGCTGACCACCAGTATATAATATATAGCAGTACGGTACAGTAGGCCACTGCTCTACCTACCTCTCTGTCGTCAAGTATACTATCCATCCATACCTGTGGTGCATTTCAGTTTTGCACAGTTTGCTGACCACCAGTATATATAATATATAGCAGTACGGTACAGTAGGACACTGCTCTACCTACCTCTGTGTCGTCAAGTATACTATCCATCCATACCTGTGGTGCATTTCAGTTTTGCACAGTTTGCTGACCACCAGTATATATAATATATAGCAGTACGGTACAGTAGGCCACTGCTCTACCTACCTCTGTGTCGTCAAGTATACTATCCATCCATACCTGTGGTGCATTTCAGTTTTGCACAGTTTGCTGACCACCAGCATATATAATATATAGCAGTACGGTACAGTAGGCCACTGCTCTACCTACCTCTGTGTCGTCAAGTATACTATCCATCCATACCTGTGGTGCATTTCAGTTTTGCACAGTTTGCTGACCACCAGTATATAATATATAGCAGTACGGTACAGTAGGCCACTGCTCTACCCACCTCTGTGTCATCAATTATACTATCCATCCATACCTGTGGTGCATTTCAGTTTTGCACAGTTTGCTGACCACCAGTATATAATATATTGCAGTACGGTACAGTAGGCCACTACTCTACCTACCATGTGTCGTCAAGTATACTATCCATCCATACCTGTGGTGCATTTCAGTTTTGCACAGTTTGCTGACCACCAGTATATAATATATAGCAGTACTGTACAGTAGGCCATTTCTCTACCTACCTCTATGTCGTCAAGTATACTATCCATCCATGCCTGTGGTGCATTTCAGTTTTGCACAGTTTGCTGACCACCAGTATATAATATATAGCAGTACGGTACAGTAGGCCACTGCTCTACCTACCTCTGTGTCGTCAAGTTTACTTTCCATTCATACCTGTGGTGCAGTTCAGTTTTGCACAGTTTGCTGACCACCAGTATATAATATATAGCAGTACGGTACAGTAGGCCACTGATCTACCTACCTCTGTGTCGTCAAGTATACTATCCATCCATACCTGTGGTGCATTTCAGTTTTGCACAGTTTGCTGACCACCAGTATATATAATATATAGCAGTACGGTACAGTAGGACACTGCTCTACCTACCTCTGTGTCGTCAAGTATACTATCCATCTATACCTGTGGTGCATTTCAGTTTTGCACAGTTTGCTGACCACCAGTATATAATATATAGCAGTACGGTACAGTAGTCCACTGCTCTACCTACCTCTGTGTCGTCAAGTATACTATCCATCCATACCTGTGGTGCATTTCAGTTTTGCACAGTTTGCTGACCACCAGTATATAATATATAGCAGTATGGAACAGTAGGCCACTGCTCTACCTACCTCTGTGTCGTCAAGTATACTATCCATCCATACCTGTGGTGCATTTCAGTTTTGCACAGTTTGCTGACCACCAGTATATAATATATAGCATTACAGTACAGTAGGCCACTGCTCTACCTACCTCTGTGTCGTCAAGTATACTATCCATCCATACCTGTGGTGCATTTTAGTTTTGAACAGTTTACTGACCACCAGTATATATAATATATAGCAGTACGGTACAGTAGGCCACTGCTCTACCTACCTCTGTGTCATCAAGTATACTATCCATCCATACCTGTGGTGCATTTCAGTTTTGCACAGTTTGCTGACCACCAGTATATAATAGATAGCAGTACTGTACAGTAGGCCACTTCTCTACCTACCTCTATGTCGTCAAGTATACTATCCATCCATACCTGTGGTGCATTTCAGTTTGCACAGTTTGCTGACCACCAGTATATATAATATATAGCAGTACGGTACAGTAGGACACTGCTCTACCTACCTCTGTGTCGTCAAGTATACTATCCATCCATACCTGTGGTGCATTTCAGTTTTGCACAGTTTGCTGACCACCAGTATATATAATATATAGCAGTACGGTACAGTAGGACACTGCTCTACCTACCTCTGTGTCGTCAAGTATACTATCCATCCATACCTGTGGTGCATTTCAGTTTTGCACAGTTTGCTGACCACAAGTATATAATATATAGCAGTACGGTACAGTAGTCCACTGCTCTACCCACCTCGGTGTCATCAATTATACTATCCATCTATACCTGTGGTGCATTTCAGTTTTGCACAGTTTGCTGACCACCAGTATATAATATATAGCAGTACGGTACAGTAGGCCACTACTCTACCTACCTCTGTGTCGTCAAGTATACTATCCATCCATACCTGTGGTGCATTTCAGTTTTGCACAGTTTGCTGACCACCAGTATATAATAGATAGCAGTACTGTACAGTAGGCCACTTCTCTACCTACCTCTATGTCGTCAAGTATACTATCCATCCATACCTGTGGTGCATTTCAGTTTTGCACAGTTTGCTGACCACCAGTATATAATATATAGCAGTATGGTACAGTAGGCCACTGCTCTACCTACCTCTGTGTCGTCAAGTATACTTTCCATTCATACCTGTGGTGCATTTCAGTTTTGCACAGTTTGCTGACCACCAGTATATAATATATAGCAGTACGGTACAGTAGGCCACTGCTCTACCTACCTCTGTGTCGTCAAGTAAACTATCCATCCATACCTGTGGTGCATTTCAGTTTTGCACAGTTTGCTGACCACCAGTATATAATATATAGCAGTACTGTACAGTAGGCCACTTCTCTACCTACCTCTATGTCGTCAAGTATACTATCCATCCATGCCTGTGGTGCATTTCAGTTTTGCACAGTTTGCTGACCACCAGTATATAATATATAGCAGTACGGTTCAGTAGGCCACTGCTCTACCTACCTCTGTGTCGTCAAGTATACTATCCATCCATACCTGTGGTGCATTTCAGTTTTGCACAGTTTGCTGACCACCAGTATATAATATATAGCAGTACGGTACAGTAGTCCACTGCTCTACCTACCTCTGTGTCGTCAAGTATACTATCTATCCATACCTGTGGTGCATTTCAGTTTTGCACAGTTTGCTGACCACCAGTATATAATATATAGCAGTACGGTACAGTAGGCCACTGCTCTACCTACCTCTGTGTCGTCAAGTATACTATCCATCCATACCTGTGGTGCATTTCAGTTTTGCACAGTTTGCGGACCACCAGTATATAATATATAGCAGTATGGAACAGTAGGCCACTGCTCTACCTACCTCTGTGTCGTCAAGTATACTATCCATCCATACCTGTGGTGCATTTCAGTTTTGCACAGTTTGCTGACCACCAGTATATAATATATAGCATTACGGTACAGTAGGCCACTGCTCTACCTACCTCTGTGTCGTCAAGTATACTATCCATCTATACCTGTGGTACATTTTAGTTTTGCACAGTTTACTGACCACCAGTATATATAATATATAGCAGTACGGTACAGTAGGCCACTGCTCTACCTACCTCTGTGTCATCAAGTATACTATCCATCCATACCTGTGGTGCATTTCAGTTTTGCACAGTTTGCTGACCACCAGTATATAATAGATAGCAGTACTGTACAGTAGGCCACTTCTCTACCTACCTCTATGTCATCAAGTATACTATCCATCCATACCTGTGGTGCATTTCAGTTTTGCACAGTTTGCTGACCACCAGTATATAATATATAGCAGTACGGTACAGTAGGCCACTGCTCTACCTACCTCTGTGTCGTCAAGTATACTATCCATCCATACCTGTGGTGCATTTCAGTTTTGCAGTTTGCTGACCACCAGTATATATAATATATAGCAGTACGGTACAGTAGGACACTGCTCTACCTACCTCTGTGTCGTCAAGTATACTATCCATCCATACCTGTGGTTCATTTCAGTTTTGCACAGTTTGCTGACCACCCGTATATATAATATATAGCAGTACGGTACAGTAGGACACTGCTCTACCTACCTCTGTGTCGTCAAGCATACTATCCATCCATACCTGTGGTGCATTTCAGTTTTGCACAGTTTACTGACCACCAGTATATAATATATAGCAATATGGAACAGTAGGCCACTGCTCTACCTACCTCTGTGTCGTCAAGTATACTTTCCATTCATACCTGTGGTGCATTTCAGTTTTGCACAGTTTGCTGACCACCAGTATATAATATATAGCAGTACGGTACAGTAGGCCACTGCTCTACCTACCTCTGTGTCGTCAAGTATACTATCCATCCATACCTGTGGTGCATTTCAGTTTTGCACAGTTTGCTGACCACCAGTATATAATATATAGCAGTACTGTACAGTAGGCCACTTCTCTACCTACCTCTATGTCGTCAAGTATACTATCCATCCATACCTGTGGTGCATTTCAGTTTTGCACAGTTTACTGACCACCAGTATATAATATATAGCAATATGGAACAGTAGGCCACTGCTCTACCTACCTCTGTGTCGTCAAGTATACTATCCATCCATACCTGTGGTGCATTTCAGTTTTGCACAGTTTGCTGACCACCTGTATATAATATATAGCAGTACGGTACAGTAGGCCACTGCTCTACCTACCTCTGTGTCGTTAAGTATACCTTCCATCCATACCTGTGGTGCATTTCAGTTTTGCACAGTTTGCTGACCACCAGTATATAATATATAGCAATATGGAACAGTAGGCCACTGCTCTACCTACCTCTGTGTCGTCAAGTATACTATCCATCCATACCTGTGGTGCATTTCAGTTTTGCACAGTTTGCTGACCACCAGCATATATAATATATAGCAGTACGGTACAGTAGGCCACTGCTCTACCTACCTCTGTGTCGTCAAGTATACTATCCATCCATACCTGTGGTGCATTTCAGTTTTGCACAGTTTGCTAAACACCAGTATATAATATATAGCAGTACGGTACAGTAGGCCACTGCTCTACCCACCTCTGTGTCATCAATTATACTATCCATCCATACCTGTGGTGCATTTCAGTTTTGCACAGTTTGCTGACCACCAGTATATAATATATAGCAGTACGGTACAGTAGGCCACTACTCTACCTACCTCTGTGTCGTCAAGTATACTATCCATCCATACCTGTGGTGCATTTCAGTTTTGCACAGTTTGCTGACCACCAGTATATATAATATATAGCAGTACGGTACAGTAGGACACTGCTCTACCTACCTCTGTGTCGTCAAGTATACTATCCATCCATACCTGTGGTGCATTTCTGTTTTGCACAGTTTGCTGACCACCAGTATATATAATATATAGCAGTACGGTACAGTAGGACACTGCTCTACCTACCTCTGTGTCGTCAAGCATACTATCCATCCATACCTGTGGTGCATTTCAGTTTTGTACAGTTTGCTGACCACCAGTATATAATATATAGCAGTACGGTACAGTAGGCCACTGCTCTACCTACCTCTGTGTCGTTAAGTATACTATCCATCCATACCTGTGGTGCATTTCAGTTTTGCACAGTTTGCTGACCACCAGTATATAATATATAGCAATATGGAACAGTAGGCCACTGCTCTACCTACCTCTGTGTCGTCAAGTATACTATCCATCCATACCTGTGGTGCATTTCAGTTTTGCACAGTTTGCTGACCACCAGCATATATAATATATAGCAGTACGGTACAGTAGGCCACTGCTCTACCTACCTCTGTGTCGTCAAGTATACTATCCATCCATACCTGTGGTGCATTTCAGTTTTGCACAGTTTGCTGAACACCAGTATATAATATATAGCAGTACGGTACAGTAGGCCACTGCTCTACCCACCTCTGTGTCATCAATTATACTATCCATCCATACCTGTGGTGCATTTCAGTTTTGCACAGTTTGCTGACCACCAGTATATAATATATAGCAGTACGGTACAGTAGGCCACTACTCTACCTACCTCTGTGTCGTCAAGTATACTATCCATCCATACCTGTGGTGCATTTCAGTTTTGCACAGTTTGCTGACCACCAGTATATAATATATAGCAGTACTGTACAGTAGGCCACTTCTCTACCTACCTCTATGTCGTCAAGTATACTATCCATCCATGCCTGTGGTGCATTTCAGTTTTGCACAGTTTGCTGACCACCAGTATATAATATATAGCAGTACGGTACAGTAGGCCACTGCTCTACCTACCTCTGTGTCGTCAAGTATACTATCCATCCATACCTGTGGTGCATTTCAGTTTTGCACAGTTTGCTGACCACCAGTATATATAATATATAGCAGTACGGTACAGTAGGACACTGCTCTACCTACCTCTGTGTCGTCAAGATTACTATCCATCCATACCTGTGGTTCATTTCAGTTTTGCACAGTTTGCTGACCACCAGTATATATAATATATAGCAGTACGGTACAGTAGGACACTGCTCTACCTACCTCTGTGTCGTCAAGCATACTATCCATCCATACCTGTGGTGCATTTCAGTTTTGCACAGTTTACTGACCACCAGTATATAATATATAGCAATATGGAACAGTAGGCCACTGCTCTACCTACCTCTGTGTCGTCAAGTATACTATCCATCCATACCTGTGGTGCATTTCAGTTTTGCACAGTTTGCTGACCACCAGCATATATAATATATAGCAGTACGGTACAGTAGGCCACTGCTCTACCTACCTCTGTGTCGTCAAGTATACTATCCATCCATACCTGTGGTGCATTTCAGTTTTGCACAGTTTGCTAAACACCAGTATATAATATATAGCAGTACGGTACAGTAGGCCACTGCTCTACCCACCTCTGTGTCATCAATTATACTATCCATCCATACCTGTGGTGCATTTCAGTTTTGCACAGTTTGCTGACCACCAGTATATAATATATAGCAGTACGGTACAGTAGGCCACTACTCTACCTACCTCTGTGTCGTCAAGTATACTATCCATCCATACCTGTGGTGCATTTCAGTTTTGCACAGTTTGCTGACCACCAGTATATATAATATATAGCAGTACGGTACAGTAGGACACTGCTCTACCTACCTCTGTGTCGTCAAGTATACTATCCATCCATACCTGTGGTGCATTTCTGTTTTGCACAGTTTGCTGACCACCAGTATATATAATATATAGCAGTACGGTACAGTAGGACACTGCTCTACCTACCTCTGTGTCGTCAAGCATACTATCCATCCATACCTGTGGTGCATTTCAGTTTTGTACAGTTTGCTGACCACCAGTATATAATATATAGCAGTACGGTACAGTAGGCCACTGCTCTACCTACCTCTGTGTCGTTAAGTATACTATCCATCCATACCTGTGGTGCATTTCAGTTTTGCACAGTTTGCTGACCACCAGTATATAATATATAGCAATATGGAACAGTAGGCCACTGCTCTACCTACCTCTGTGTCGTCAAGTATACTATCCATCCATACCTGTGGTGCATTTCAGTTTTGCACAGTTTGCTGACCACCAGCATATATAATATATAGCAGTACGGTACAGTAGGCCACTGCTCTACCTACCTCTGTGTCGTCAAGTATACTATCCATCCATACCTGTGGTGCATTTCAGTTTTGCACAGTTTGCTGAACACAAGTATATAATATATAGCAGTACGGTACAGTAGGCCACTGCTCTACCCACCTCTGTGTCATCAATTATACTATCCATCCATACCTGTGGTGCATTTCAGTTTTGCACAGTTTGCTGACCACCAGTATATAATATATAGCAGTACGGTACAGTAGGCCACTACTCTACCTACCTCTGTGTCGTCGAGTATACTATCCATCCATACCTGTGGTGCATTTCAGTTTTGCACAGTTTGCTGACCACCAGTATATAATATATAGCAGTACGGTACAGTAGGCCACTGCTCTACCTACCTCTGTGTCGTCAAGTATACTATCCATCCATACCTGTGGTGCATTTCAGTTTTGCACAGTTTGCTGACCACCAGTATATAATATATAGCATTACAGTACAGTAGGCCACTGCTCTACCTACCTCTGTGTCGTCAAGTATACTATCCATCCATACCTGTGGTGCATTTTAGTTTTGAACAGTTTACTGACCACCAGTATATATAATATATAGCCGTACGGTACAGTAGGCCACTGCTCTACCTACCTCTGTGTCATCAAGTATACTATCCATCCATACCTGTGGTGCATTTCAGTTTTGCACAGTTTGCTGACCACCAGTATATAATATATAGCAGTACTGTACAGTAGGCCACTTCTCTACCTACCTCTATGTCGTCAAGTATACTATCCATCCATACCTGTGGTGCATTTCAGTTTGCACAGTTTGCTGACCACCAGTATATATAATATATAGCAGTACGGTACAGTAGGACACTGCTCTACCTACCTCTGTGTCGTCAAGTATACTATCCATCCATACCTGTGGTGCATTTCAGTTTTGCACAGTTTGCTGACCACCAGTATATATAATATAAAGCAGTACGGTACAGTAGGACACTGCTCTACCTACCTCTGTGTCGTCAAGTATACTATCCATCCATACCTGTGGTGCATTTCAGTTTTGCACAGTTTGCTGACCACAAGTATATAATATATAGCAGTACGGTACAGTAGTCCACTGCTCTACCCACCTCGGTGTCATCAATTATACTATCCATCTATACCTGTGGTGCATTTCAGTTTTGCACAGTTTGCTGACCACCAGTATATAATATATAGCAGTACGGTACAGTAGGCCACTACTCTACCTACCTTTGTGTCGTCAAGTATACTATCCATCCATACCTGTGGTGCATTTCAGTTTTGCACAGTTTGCTGACCACCAGTATATAATATATAGCAGTACGGTACAGTAGGCCACTGCTCTACCTACCTCTGTGTCATCAAGTATACTATCCATCCATACCTGTGGTGCATTTCAGTTTTGCACAATTTGCTGACCACCAGTATATAATAGATAGCAGTACTGTACAGTAGGCCACTTCTCTACCTACCTCTATGTCGTCAAGTATACTATCCATCCATACCTGTGGTGCATTTCAGTTTTGCACAGTTTGCTGACCACCAGTATATAATATATAGCAGTATGGTACAGTAGGCCACTGCTCTACCTACCTCTGTGTCGTCAAGTATACTTTCCATTCATACCTGTGGTGCATTTCAGTTTTGCACAGTTTGCTGACCACCAGTATATAATATATAGCAGTACGGTACAGTAGGCCACTGCTCTACCTACCTCTGTGTCGTCAAGTATACTATCCATCCATACCTGTGGTGCATTTCAGTTTTGCACAGTTTGCTGACCACCAGTATATAATATATAGCAGTACGGTTCAGTAGGCCACTGCTCTACCTACCTCTGTGTCGTCAAGTATACTATCCATCCATACCTGTGGTGCATTTCAGTTTTGCACAGTTTGCTGACCACCAGTATATAATATATAGCAGTACGGTACAGTAGTCCACTGCTCTACCTACCTCTGTGTCGTCAAGTATACTATCTATCCATACCTGTGGTGCATTTCAGTTTTGCACAGTTTGCTGACCACCAGTATATAATATATAGCAGTACGGTACAGTAGGCCACTGCTCTACCTACCTCTGTGTCGTCAAGTATACTATCCATCCATACCTGTGGTGCATTTCAGTTTTGCACAGTTTGCGGACCACCAGTATATAATATATAGCAGTATGGAACAGTAGGCCACTGCTCTACCTACCTCTGTGTCGTCAAGTATACTATCCATCCATACCTGTGGTGCATTTCAGTTTTGCACAGTTTGCTGACCACCAGTATATAATATATAGCATTACGGTACAGTAGGCCACTGCTCTACCTACCTCTGTGTCGTCAAGTATACTATCCATCTATACCTGTGGTACATTTTAGTTTTGCACAGTTTACTGACCACCAGTATATATAATATATAGCAGTACGGTACAGTAGGCCACTGCTCTACCTACCTCTGTGTCATCAAGTATACTATCCATCCATACCTGTGGTGCATTTCAGTTTTGCACAGTTTGCTGACCACCAGTATATAATATATAGCAGTACGGTACAGTAGTCCACTGCTCTACCTACCTCTGTGTCGTCAAGTATACTATCTATCCATACCTGTGGTGCATTTCAGTTTTGCACAGTTTGCTGACCACCAGTATATAATATATAGCAGTACGGTACAGTAGGCCACTGCTCTACCTACCTCTGTGTCGTCAAGTATACTATCCATCCATACCTGTGGTGCATTTCAGTTTTGCACAGTTTGCGGACCACCAGTATATAATATATAGCAGTATGGAACAGTAGGCCACTGCTCTACCTACCTCTGTGTCGTCAAGTATACTATCCATCCATACCTGTGGTGCATTTCAGTTTTGCACAGTTTGCTGACCACCAGTATATAATATATAGCATTACGGTACAGTAGGCCACTGCTCTACCTACCTCTGTGTCGTCAAGTATACTATCCATCTATACCTGTGGTACATTTTAGTTTTGCACAGTTTACTGACCACCAGTATATATAATATATAGCAGTACGGTACAGTAGGCCACTGCTCTACCTACCTCTGTGTCATCAAGTATACTATCCATCCATACCTGTGGTGCATTTCAGTTTTGCACAGTTTGCTGACCACCAGTATATAATAGATAGCAGTACTGTACAGTAGGCCACTTCTCTACCTACCTCTATGTCATCAAGTATACTATCCATCCATACCTGTGGTGCATTTCAGTTTTGCACAGTTTGCTGACCACCAGTATATAATATATAGCAGTACGGTACAGTAGGCCACTGCTCTACCTACCTCTGTGTCGTCAAGTATACTATCCATCCATACCTGTGGTGCATTTCAGTTTTGCACAGTTTGCTGACCACCAGTATATATAATATATAGCAGTACGGTACAGTAGGACACTGCTCTACCTACCTCTGTGTCGTCAAGTATACTATCCATCCATACCTGTGGTTCATTTCAGTTTTGCACAGTTTGCTGACCACCAGTATATATAATATATAGCAGTACGGTACAGTAGGACACTGCTCTACCTACCTCTGTGTCGTCAAGCATACTATCCATCCATACCTGTGGTGCATTTCAGTTTTGCACAGTTTACTGACCACCAGTATATAATATATAGCAATATGGAACAGTAGGCCACTGCTCTACCTACCTCTGTGTCGTCAAGTATACTTTCCATTCATACCTGTGGTGCATTTCTGTTTTGCACAGTTTGCTGACCACCAGTATATAATATATAGCAGTACGGTACAGTAGGCCACTGCTCTACCTACCTCTGTGTCGTCAAGTATACTATCCATCCATACCTGTGGTGCATTTCAGTTTTGCACAGTTTGCTGACCACCAGTATATAATATATAGCAGTACTGTACAGTAGGCCACTTCTCTACCTACCTCTATGTCGTCAAGTATACTATCCATCCATGCCTGTGGTGCATTTCAGTTTTGCACAGTTTGCTGACCACCAGTATATAATATATAGCAGTACGGTTCAGTAGGCCACTGCTCTACCTACCTCTGTGTCGTCAAGTATACTATCCATCCATACCTGTGGTGCATTTCAGTTTTGCACAGTTTGCTGACCACCAGTATATAATATATAGCAGTACGGTACAGTAGTCCACTGCTCTACCTACCTCTGTGTCGTCAAGTATACTATCTATCCATACCTGTGGTGCATTTCAGTTTTGCACAGTTTGCTGACCACCAGTATATAATATATAGCAGTACGGTACAGTAGGCCACTGCTCTACCTACCTCTGTGTCGTCAAGTATACTATCCATCCATACCTGTGGTGCATTTCAGTTTTGCACAGTTTGCGGACCACCAGTATATAATATATAGCAGTATGGAACAGTAGGCCACTGCTCTACCTACCTCTGTGTCGTCAAGTATACTATCCATCCATACCTGTGGTGCATTTCAGTTTTGCACAGTTTGCTGACCACCAGTATATAATATATAGCATTACGGTACAGTAGGCCACTGCTCTACCTACCTCTGTGTCGTCAAGTATACTATCCATCTATACCTGTGGTACATTTTAGTTTTGCACAGTTTACTGACCACCAGTATATATAATATATAGCAGTACGGTACAGTAGGCCACTGCTCTACCTACCTCTGTGTCATCAAGTATACTATCCATCCATACCTGTGGTGCATTTCAGTTTTGCACAGTTTGCTGACCACCAGTATATAATAGATAGCAGTACTGTACAGTAGGCCACTTCTCTACCTACCTCTATGTCATCAAGTATACTATCCATCCATACCTGTGGTGCATTTCAGTTTTGCACAGTTTGCTGACCACCAGTATATAATATATAGCAGTACGGTACAGTAGGCCACTGCTCTACCTACCTCTGTGTCGTCAAGTATACTATCCATCCATACCTGTGGTGCATTTCAGTTTTGCACAGTTTGCTGACCACCAGTATATATAATATATAGCAGTACGGTACAGTAGGACACTGCTCTACCTACCTCTGTGTCGTCAAGTATACTATCCATCCATACCTGTGGTTCATTTCAGTTTTGCACAGTTTGCTGACCACCAGTATATATAATATATAGCAGTACGGTACAGTAGGACACTGCTCTACCTACCTCTGTGTCGTCAAGCATACTATCCATCCATACCTGTGGTGCATTTCAGTTTTGCACAGTTTACTGACCACCAGTATATAATATATAGCAATATGGAACAGTAGGCCACTGCTCTACCTACCTCTGTGTCGTCAAGTATACTATCCATCCATACCTGTGTGGTGCATTTCAGTTTTGCACAGTTTGCTGACCACCTGTATATAATATATAGCAGTACGGTACAGTAGGCCACTGCTCTACCTACCTCTGTGTCGTTAAGTATACTATCCATCCATACCTGTGGTGCATTTCAGTTTTGCACAGTTTGCTGACCACCAGTATATAATATATAGCAATATGGAACAGTAGGCCACTGCTCTACCTACCTCTGTGTCGTCAAGTATACTATCCATCCATACCTGTGGTGCATTTCAGTTTTGCACAGTTTGCTGACCACCAGCATATATAATATATAGCAGTACGGTACAGTAGGCCACTGCTCTACCTACCTCTGTGTCGTCAAGTATACTATCCATCCATACCTGTGGTGCATTTCAGTTTTGCACAGTTTGCTAAACACCAGTATATAATATATAGCAGTACGGTACAGTAGGCCACTGCTCTACCCACCTCTGTGTCATCAATTATACTATCCATCCATACCTGTGGTGCATTTCAGTTTTGCACAGTTTGCTGACCACCAGTATATAATATATAGCAGTACGGTACAGTAGGCCACTACTCTACCTACCTCTGTGTCGTCAAGTATACTATCCATCCATACCTGTGGTGCATTTCAGTTTTGCACAGTTTGCTGACCACCAGTATATATAATATATAGCAGTACGGTACAGTAGGACACTGCTCTACCTACCTCTGTGTCGTCAAGTATACTATCCATCCATACCTGTGGTGCATTTCTGTTTTGCACAGTTTGCTGACCACCAGTATATATAATATATAGCAGTACGGTACAGTAGGACACTGCTCTACCTACCTCTGTGTCGTCAAGCATACTATCCATCCATACCTGTGGTGCATTTCAGTTTTGTACAGTTTGCTGACCACCAGTATATAATATATAGCAGTACGGTACAGTAGGCCACTGCTCTACCTACCTCTGTGTCGTTAAGTATACTATCCATCCATACCTGTGGTGCATTTCAGTTTTGCACAGTTTGCTGACCACCAGTATATAATATATAGCAATATGGAACAGTAGGCCACTGCTCTACCTACCTCTGTGTCGTCAAGTATACTATCCATCCATACCTGTGGTGCATTTCAGTTTTGCACAGTTTGCTGACCACCAGCATATATAATATATAGCAGTACGGTACAGTAGGCCACTGCTCTACCTACCTCTGTGTCGTCAAGTATACTATCCATCCATACCTGTGGTGCATTTCAGTTTTGCACAGTTTGCTGAACACCAGTATATAATATATAGCAGTACGGTACAGTAGGCCACTGCTCTACCCACCTCTGTGTCATCAATTATACTATCCATCCATACCTGTGGTGCATTTCAGTTTTGCACAGTTTGCTGACCACCAGTATATAATATATAGCAGTACGGTACAGTAGGCCACTACTCTACCTACCTCTGTGTCGTCAAGTATACTATCCATCCATACCTGTGGTGCATTTCAGTTTTGCACAGTTTGCTGACCACCAGTATATAATATATAGCAGTACTGTACAGTAGGCCACTTCTCTACCTACCTCTATGTCGTCAAGTATACTATCCATCCATGCCTGTGGTGCATTTCAGTTTTGCACAGTTTGCTGACCACCAGTATATAATATATAGCAGTACGGTACAGTAGGCCACTGCTCTACCTACCTCTGTGTCGTCAAGTATACTATCCATCCATACCTGTGGTGCATTTCAGTTTTGCACAGTTTGCTGACCACCAGTATATATAATATATAGCAGTACGGTACAGTAGGACACTGCTCTACCTACCTCTGTGTCGTCAAGATTACTATCCATCCATACCTGTGGTTCATTTCAGTTTTGCACAGTTTGCTGACCACCAGTATATATAATATATAGCAGTACGGTACAGTAGGACACTGCTCTACCTACCTCTGTGTCGTCAAGCATACTATCCATCCATACCTGTGGTGCATTTCAGTTTTGCACAGTTTACTGACCACCAGTATATAATATATAGCAATATGGAACAGTAGGCCACTGCTCTACCTACCTCTGTGTCGTCAAGTATACTATCCATCCATACCTGTGGTGCATTTCAGTTTTGCACAGTTTGCTGACCACCTGTATATAATATATAGCAGTACGGTACAGTAGGCCACTGCTCTACCTACCTCTGTGTCGTTAAGTATACTATCCATCCATACCTGTGGTGCATTTCAGTTTTGCACAGTTTGCTGACCACCAGTATATAATATATAGCAATATGGAACAGTAGGCCACTGCTCTACCTACCTCTGTGTCGTCAAGTATACTATCCATCCATACCTGTGGTGCATTTCAGTTTTGCACAGTTTGCTGACCACCAGCATATATAATATATAGCAGTACGGTACAGTAGGCCACTGCTCTACCTACCTCTGTGTCGTCAAGTATACTATCCATCCATACCTGTGGTGCATTTCAGTTTTGCACAGTTTGCTAAACACCAGTATATAATATATAGCAGTACGGTACAGTAGGCCACTGCTCTACCCACCTCTGTGTCATCAATTATACTATCCATCCATACCTGTGGTGCATTTCAGTTTTGCACAGTTTGCTGACCACCAGTATATAATATATAGCAGTACGGTACAGTAGGCCACTACTCTACCTACCTCTGTGTCGTCAAGTATACTATCCATCCATACCTGTGGTGCATTTCAGTTTTGCACAGTTTGCTGACCACCAGTATATATAATATATAGCAGTACGGTACAGTAGGACACTGCTCTACCTACCTCTGTGTCGTCAAGTATACTATCCATCCATACCTGTGGTGCATTTCTGTTTTGCACAGTTTGCTGACCACCAGTATATATAATATATAGCAGTACGGTACAGTAGGACACTGCTCTACCTACCTCTGTGTCGTCAAGCATACTATCCATCCATACCTGTGGTGCATTTCAGTTTTGTACAGTTTGCTGACCACCAGTATATAATATATAGCAGTACGGTACAGTAGGCCACTGCTCTACCTACCTCTGTGTCGTTAAGTATACTATCCATCCATACCTGTGGTGCATTTCAGTTTTGCACAGTTTGCTGACCACCAGTATATAATATATAGCAATATGGAACAGTAGGCCACTGCTCTACCTACCTCTGTGTCGTCAAGTATACTATCCATCCATACCTGTGGTGCATTTCAGTTTTGCACAGTTTGCTGACCACCAGCATATATAATATATAGCAGTACGGTACAGTAGGCCACTGCTCTACCTACCTCTGTGTCGTCAAGTATACTATCCATCCATACCTGTGGTGCATTTCAGTTTTGCACAGTTTGCTGAACACAAGTATATAATATATAGCAGTACGGTACAGTAGGCCACTGCTCTACCCACCTCTGTGTCATCAATTATACTATCCATCCATACCTGTGGTGCATTTCAGTTTTGCACAGTTTGCTGACCACCAGTATATAATATATAGCAGTACGGTACAGTAGGCCACTACTCTACCTACCTCTGTGTCGTCGAGTATACTATCCATCCATACCTGTTGTGCATTTCAGTTTTGCACAGTTTGCTGACCACCAGTATATAATATATAGCAGTACTGTACAGTAGGCCACTTCTCTACCTACCTCTATGTCGTCAAGTATACTATCCATCCATGCCTGTGGTGCATTTCAGTTTTGCACAGTTTGCTGACCACCAGTATATAATATATAGCAGTACGGTACAGTAGGCCACTGCTCTACCTACCTCTGTGTCGTCAAGTTTACTTTCCATTCATACCTGTGGTGCAGTTCAGTTTTGCACAGTTTGCTGACCACCATTATATAATATATAGCAGTACGGTACAGTAGGCCACTGCTCTACCTACCTCTGTGTCGTCAAGTATACTATCCATCCATGCCTGTGGTGCATTTCAGTTTTGCACAGTTTGCTGACCACCAGTATATAATATATAGCAGTACGGTACAGTATGCCACTGCTCTACCTACCTCTGTGTCGTCAAGTTTACTTTCCATTCATACCTGTGGTGCAGTTCAGTTTTGCACAGTTTGCTGACCACCAGTATATAATATATAGCAGTACGGTACAATAGGCCACTGCTCTACCTACCTCTGTGTCGTCAAGTATACTATCCATCCATACCTGTGGTGCATTTCAGTTTTGCACAGTTTGCTGACCACCAGCATATATAATATATAGCAGTACGGTACAGTAGGCCACTGCTCTACCTACCTCTGTGTCGTCAAGTATACTATCCATCCATACCTGTGGTGCATTTCAGTTTTGCACAGTTTGCTGAACACCAGTATATAATATATAGCAGTACGGTACAGTAGGCCACTGCTCTACCCACCTCTGTGTCATCAATTATACTATCCATCCATACCTGTGGTGCATTTCAGTTTTGCACAGTTTGCTGACCACCAGTATATAATATATAGCAGTACGGTACAGTAGGCCACTACTCTACCTACCTCTGTGTCGTCAAGTATACTATCCATCCATACCTGTGGTGCATTTCAGTTTTGCACAGTTTGCTGACCACCAGTATATAATATATAGCAGTACTGTACAGTAGGCCACTTCTCTACCTACCTCTGTGTCGTCAAGTTTACTTTCCATTCATACCTGTGGTGCATTTCAGTTTTGCACAGTTTGCTGACCACCAGTATATAATATATAGCAGTACGGTACAGTAGGCCACTGTAGGCCACTGCTCTACCTACCTCTGTGTCGTCAAGTATACTATCCATCCATACCTGTGGTGCATTTCAGTTTTGCACAGTTTGCTGACCACCAGTATATAATATATAGCATTACGGTACAGTAGGCCACTGCTCTACCTACCTCTGTGTCGTCAAGTATACTATCCATCCATACCTGTGGTGCATTTTAGTTTTGCACAGTTTACTGACCACCAGTATATATAATATATAGCAGTACGGTACAGTAGGCCACTGCTCTACCTACCTCTGTGTCATCAAGTATACTATCCATCCATACCTGTGGTGCATTTCAGTTTTGCACAGTTTGCTGACCATCAGTATATAATAGATAGCAGTACTGTACAGTAGGCCACTTCTCTACCTACCTCTATGTCGTCAAGTATACTATCCATCCATACCTGTGGTGCATTTCAGTTTTGCACAGTTTGCTGACCACCAGTATATAATATATAGCAGTACAGTACAGTAGGCCACTGCTCTACGCTACCTCTGTGTCGTCAAGTATACTATCCATCCATACCTGTGGTGCATTTCAGTTTTGCACAGTTTGCTGACCACCAGTATATAATATATAGCAGTACTGTACAGTAGGCCACTTCTCTACCTACCTCTATGTCGTCAAGTATACTATCCATCCATGCCTGTGGTGCATTTCAGTTTTGCACAGTTTGCTGACCACCAGTATATATAATATATAGCAGTACGGTACAGTAGTCCACTGCTCTACCCACCTCGGTGTCATCAATTATACTATCCATCCATACCTGTGGTGCATTTCAGTTTTGCACAGTTTGCTGACCACCAGTATATAATATATAGCAGTACGGTACAGTAGGCCACTACTCTACCTACCTCTGTGTCGTCAAGTATACTATCCATCCATACCTGTGGTGCATTTCAGTTTTGCACAGTTTGCTGACCACCAGTATATAATATATATCAGTACTGTACAGTAGGCCACTTCTCTACCTACCTCTATGTCATCAAGTATACTATCCATCCATACTTGTGGTGCATTTCAGTTTTGCAGTTTGCTGACCACCAGTATATATAATATATAGCAGTACGGTACAGTAGGCCACTGCTCTACCTACCTCTGTGTCATCAAGTATACTATCCATCCATACCTGTGGTGCATTTCAGTTTTGCACAATTTGCTGACCACCAGTATATAATAGATAGCAGTACTGTACAGTAGCCAATTCTCTACCTACCTCTATGTCGTCAAGTATACTATCCATCCATACCTGTGGTGCATTTCAGTTTTGCACAGTTTGCTGACCACCAGTATATAATATATAGCAGTATGGTACAGTAGGCCACTGCTCTACCTACCTCTGTGTCGTCAAGTATACTTTCCATTCATACCTGTGGTGCATTTCAGTTTTGCACAGTTTGCTAACCACCAGTATATAATATATAGCAGTACGGTACAGTAGGCCACTGCTCTACCTACCTCTGTGTCGTCAAGTATACTATCCATCCATACCTGTGGTGCATTTCAGTTTTGCACAGTTTGCTGACCACCAGTATATAATATATAGCAGTATGGTACAGGAGGACACTGCTCTACCTACCTCTGTGTCGTCAAGTATACTATCCATCCATACCTGTGGTGCTTTTCAGTTTTGCACAGTTTGCTGACCACCAGTATATAATATATAGCAGTACGGTACAGTAGGCCACTACTCTACCTACCTCTGTGTCGTCAAGTATACTATCCATCCATACCTGTGGTGCATTTCAGTTTTGCACAGTTTGCTGAAAACCAGTATATAATAGATAGCAGTACTGTACAGTAGGCCACTTCTCTACCTACCTCTTTGTCGTCAAGTATACTATCCATCCATACCTGTGGTGCATTTCAGTTTTGCACAGTTTGCTGACCACCAGTATATAATATATAGCAGTACGGTACAGTAGGCCACTGCTCTACCAACCTCTGTGTCGTCAAGTATACTTTCCATTCATACCTGTGGTGCATTTCAGTTTTGCACAGTTTGCTGACCACCAGTATATAATATATAGCAATATGGAACAGTAGGCCACTGCTCTACCTACCTCTGTGTCGTCAAGTATACTTTCCATTCATACCTGTGGTGCAGTTCAGTTTTGCACAGTTTGCTGACCACCAGTATATAATATATAGCAGTACGGTACAATAGGCCACTGCTCTACCTACCTCTGTGTCGTCAAGTATACTATCCATCCATACCTGTGGTGCATTTCAGTTTTGCACAGTTTGCTGACCACCAGCATATATAATATATAGCAGTACGGTACAGTAGGCCACTGCTCTACCTACCTCTGTGTCGTCAAGTATACTATCCATCCATACCTGTGGTGCATTTCAGTTTTGCACAGTTTGCTGAACACCAGTATATAATATATAGCAGTACGGTACAGTAGGCCACTGCTCTACCTACCTCTGTGTCATCAATTATACTATCCATCCATACCTGTGGTGCATTTCAGTTTTGCACAGTTTGCTGACCACCAGTATATAATATATAGCAGTACGGTACAGTAGGCCACTACTCTACCTACCTCTGTGTCGTCAAGTATACTATCCATCCATACCTGTGGTGCATTTCAGTTTTGCACAGTTTGCTGACCACCAGTATATAATATATAGCAGTACTGTACAGTAGGCCACTTCTCTACCTACCTCTGTGTCGTCAAGTTTACTTTCCATTCATACCTGTGGTGCATTTCAGTTTTGCACAGTTTGCTGACCACCAGTATATAATATATAGCAGTACGGTACAGTAGGCCACTGTAGGCCACTGCTCTACCTACCTCTGTGTCGTCAAGTATACTATCCATCCATACCTGTGGTGCATTTCAGTTTTGCACAGTTTGCTGACCACCAGTATATAATATATAGCATTACGGTACAGTAGGCCACTGCTCTACCTACCTCTGTGTCGTCAAGTATACTATCCATCCATACCTGTGGTGCATTTTAGTTTTGCACAGTTTACTGACCACCAGTATATATAATATATAGCAGTACGGTACAGTAGGCCACTGCTCTACCTACCTCTGTGTCATCAAGTATACTATCCATCCATACCTGTGGTGCATTTCAGTTTTGCACAGTTTGCTGACCATCAGTATATAATAGATAGCAGTACTGTACAGTAGGCCACTTCTCTACCTACCTCTATGTCGTCAAGTATACTATCCATCCATACCTGTGGTGCATTTCAGTTTTGCACAGTTTGCTGACCACCAGTATATAATATATAGCAGTACAGTACAGTAGGCCACTGCTCTACCTACCTCTGTGTCGTCAAGTATACTATCCATCCATACCTGTGGTGCATTTCAGTTTTGCACAGTTTGCTGACCACCAGTATATAATATATAGCAGTACTGTACAGTAGGCCACTTCTCTACCTACCTCTATGTCGTCAAGTATACTATCCATCCATGCCTGTGGTGCATTTCAGTTTTGCACAGTTTGCTGACCACCAGTATATATAATATATAGCAGTACGGTACAGTAGTCCACTGCTCTACCCACCTCGGTGTCATCAATTATACTATCCATCCATACCTGTGGTGCATTTCAGTTTTGCACAGTTTGCTGACCACCAGTATATAATATATAGCAGTACGGTACAGTAGGCCACTACTCTACCTACCTCTGTGTCGTCAAGTATACTATCCATCCATACCTGTGGTGCATTTCAGTTTTGCACAGTTTGCTGACCACCAGTATATAATATATATCAGTACTGTACAGTAGGCCACTTCTCTACCTACCTCTATGTCATCAAGTATACTATCCATCCATACTTGTGGTGCATTTCAGTTTTGCAGTTTGCTGACCACCAGTATATATAATATATAGCAGTACGGTACAGTAGGCCACTGCTCTACCTACCTCTGTGTCATCAAGTATACTATCCATCCATACCTGTGGTGCATTTCAGTTTTGCACAATTTGCTGACCACCAGTATATAATAGATAGCAGTACTGTACAGTAGCCAATTCTCTACCTACCTCTATGTCGTCAAGTATACTATCCATCCATACCTGTGGTGCATTTCAGTTTTGCACAGTTTGCTGACCACCAGTATATAATATATAGCAGTATGGTACAGTAGGCCACTGCTCTACCTACCTCTGTGTCGTCAAGTATACTTTCCATTCATACCTGTGGTGCATTTCAGTTTTGCACAGTTTGCTAACCACCAGTATATAATATATAGCAGTACGGTACAGTAGGCCACTGCTCTACCTACCTCTGTGTCGTCAAGTATACTATCCATCCATACCTGTGGTGCATTTCAGTTTTGCACAGTTTGCTGACCACCAGTATATAATATATAGCAGTATGGTACAGGAGGACACTGCTCTACCTACCTCTGTGTCGTCAAGTATACTATCCATCCATACCTGTGGTGCTTTTCAGTTTTGCACAGTTTGCTGACCACCAGTATATAATATATAGCAGTACGGTACAGTAGGCCACTACTCTACCTACCTCTGTGTCGTCAAGTATACTATCCATCCATACCTGTGGTGCATTTCAGTTTTGCACAGTTTGCTGAAAACCAGTATATAATAGATAGCAGTACTGTACAGTAGGCCACTTCTCTACCTACCTCTTTGTCGTCAAGTATACTATCCATCCATACCTGTGGTGCATTTCAGTTTTGCACAGTTTGCTGACCACCAGTATATAATATATAGCAGTACGGTACAGTAGGCCACTGCTCTACCAACCTCTGTGTCGTCAAGTATACTTTCCATTCATACCTGTGGTGCATTTCAGTTTTGCACAGTTTGCTGACCACCAGTATATAATATATAGCAGTACGGTACAGTAGGCCACTGCTCTACCTACCTACAGTATGTGTCGTCAAGTATACTATCCATCCATACCTGTGGTGCATTTCAGTTTTGCACAGTTTGCTGACCACCAGTATATATAATATATAGCAGTACGGTACAGTAGGACACTGCTCTACCTACCTCTGTGTCGTCAAGTATACTATCCATCCATACCTGTGGTGCATTTCAGTTTTGCACAGTTTGCTGACCACCAGTATATAATATATAGCAGTACGGTACAGTAGTCCACTGCTCTACCTACCTCTGTGTCGTCAAGTATACTATCCATCCATACCTGTGGTGCATTTCAGTTTTGCACAGTTTGCTGACCACCAGTATATAATATATAGCAGTACAGTACAGTAGGCCACTGCTCTACCTACCTCTGTGTCGTCAAGTATACTATCCATCCATACCTGTGGTGCATTTCAGTTTTGCACAGTTTGCTGACCACCAGTATATAATATATAGCAATATGGAACAGTAGGCCACTGCTCTACCTACCTCTGTGTCGTCAAGTATACTATCCATCCATACCTGTGGTGCTTTTCAGTTTTGCACAGTTTGCTGACCACCAGCATATATAATATATAGCAGTACGGTACAGTAGGCCACTGCTCTACCTACCTCTGTGCCGTCAAGTATACTATCCATCCATACCTGTGGTGCATTTCAGTTTTGCACAGTTTGCTGACCACCAGTATATAATATATAGCAGTACGGTACAGTAGGCCACTGCTCTACCTACCTCTGTGTCGTCAAGTTTACTTTCCATTCATACCTGTGGCGCAGTTCAGTTTTGCACAGTTTGCTGACAACCAGTATATAATATATAGCAGTACGGTACAGTAGGCCACTGCTCTACCTACCTCTGTGTCGTCAAGTATACTATCCATCCAAACCTGTGGTGCATTTCAGTTTTGCACAGTTTGCTGACCACCAGTATATATAATATATAGCAGTACGGTACAGTAGGACACTGCTCTACCTACCTCTGTGTCGTCAAGTATACTATCCATCCATACCTGTGGTGCATTTCAGTTTTGCACAGTTTGCTGACCACCAATATATAATATATAGCAGTACGGTACAGTAGTCCACTGCTCTACCTACCTCTGTGTCGTCAAGTATACTATCCATCCATACCTGTGGTGCATTTCAGTTTTGCACAGTTTGCTGACCACCAGTATATAATATATAGCAGTACGGTACAGTAGGCCACTGCTCTACCTACCTCTGTGTCGTCAAGTATACTATCCATCCATACCTGTGGTGCATTTCAGCTTTGCACAGTTTGCTGACCACCAGTATATAATATATAGCAGTATGGAACAGTAGGCCACTGCTCTACCTACCTCTGTGTCGTCAAGTATACTATCCATCCATACCTGTGGTGCATTTCAGTTTTGCACAGTTTGCTGACCACCAGTATATAATATATAGCATTACGGTACAGTAGGCCACTGCTCTACCTACCTCTGTGTCGTCAAGTATACTATCCATCCATACCTGTGGTGCATTTTAGTTTTGCACAGTTTACTGACCACCAGTATATATAATATATAGCAGTACGGTACAGTAGGCCACTGCTCTACCTACCTCTGTGTCATCAAGTATACTATCCATCCATACCTGTGGTGCATTTCAGTTTTGCACAGTTTGCTGACCACCAGTATATAATAGATAGCAGTACTGTACAGTAGGCCACTTCTCTACCTACCTCTATGTCGTCAAGTATACTATCCATCCATACCTGTGGTGCATTTCAGTTTTGCACAGTTTGCTGACCACCAGTATATAATATATAGCAGTACGGTACAGTAGGCCACTGCTCTACCTACCTCTGTGTCGTCAAGTATACTATCCATCCATACCTGTGGTGCATTTCAGTTTTGCACAGTTTGCTGACCACTAGTATATATAATATATAGCAGTACGGTACAGTAGGACACTGCTCTACCTACCTCTGTGTCGTCAAGTATACTATCCATCCATACCTGTGGTGCATTTCAGTTTTGCACAGTTTGCTGACCACCAGTATATATAATATATAGCAGTACGGTACAGTAGGACACTGCTCTACCTACCTCTGTGTCGTCAAGTATACTATCCATCCATACCTGTGGTGCATTTCAGTTTTGCACAGTTTGCTGACCACCAGTATATAATATATAGCAGTACGGTACAGTAGGCCACTGCTCTACCTACCTCTGTGTCGTCAAGTGTACTATCCATCCATACCTGTGGTGCATTTCAGCTTTGCACAGTTTGCTGACCACCAGTATATAATATATAGCAGTACTGTACAGTAGGCCACTTCTCTACCTACCTCTATGTCGTCAAGTATACTATCCATCCATGCCTGTGGTGCATTTCAGTTTTGCTCAGTTTGCTGACCACCAGTATATAATATATAGCAGTACGGTACAGTAGGCCACTGCTCTACCAACCTCTGTGTCGTCAAGTATACTTTTCATTCATACCTGTGGTACATTTCAGTTTTGCACAGTTTGCTGACCACCAGTATATAATATATAGCAGTACAGTACAGTAGGCCACTGCTCTACCTACCTCTGTGTCGTCAAGTATACTATCCATCCATACCTGTGGTGCATTTCAGTTTTGCACAGTTTGCTGACCACCAGTATATAATATATAGCAGTACTGTACAGTAGGCCAATTCTCTACCTACCTCTATGTCGTCAAGTATACTATCCATCCATGCCTGTGGTGCATTTCAGTTTTGCACAGTTTGCTGACCACCAGTATATAATATATAGCAGTACGGTACAGTAGTCCACTGCTCTACCCACCTCGGTGTCATCAATTATACTATCCATCCATACCTGTGGTGCATTTCAGTTTTGCACAGTTTGCTGACCACCAGTATATAATATATAGCAGTACGGTACAGTAGGCCACTACTCTACCTACCTCTGTGTCGTCAAGTATACTATCCATCCATACCTGTGGTGCATTTCAGTTTTGCACAGTTTGCTGACCACCAGTATATAATATATATCAGTACTGTACAGTAGGCCACTTCTCTACCTACCTCTATGTCATCAAGTATACTATCCATCCATACCTGTGGTGCATTTCAGTTTTGCAGTTTGCTGACCACCAGTATATATAATATATAGCAGTACGGTACAGTAGGCCACTGCTCTACCTACCTCTGTGTCATCAAGTATACTATCCATCCATACCTGTGGTGCATTTCAGTTTTGCACAATTTGCTGACCACCAGTATATAATAGATAGCAGTACTGTACAGTAGCCAATTCTCTACCTACCTCTATGTCGTCAAGTATACTATCCATCCATACCTGTGGTGCATTTCAGTTTTGCACAGTTTGCTGACCACCAGTATATAATATATAGCAGTATGGTACAGTAGGCCACTGCTCTACCTACCTCTGTGTCGTCAAGTATACTATCCATCCATGCCTGTGGTGCATTTCAGTTTTGCTCAGTTTGCTGACCACCAGTATATAATATATAGCAGTACGGTACAGTAGGCCACTGCTCTACCAACCTCTGTGTCGTCAAGTATACTTTTCATTCATACCTGTGGTGCATTTCAGTTTTGCACAGTTTGCTGACCACCAGTATATAATATATAGCAGTACAGTACAGTAGGCCACTGCTCTACCTACCTCTGTGTCGTCAAGTATACTATCCATCCATACCTGTGGTGCATTTCAGTTTTGCACAGTTTGCTGACCACCAGTATATAATATATAGCAGTACTGTACAGTGGGCCACTTCTCTACCTACCTCTATGTCGTCAAGTATACTATCCATCCATGCCTGTGGTGCATTTCAGTTTTGCACAGTTTGCTGACCACCAGTATATAATATATAGCAGTACGGTACAGTAGTCCACTGCTCTACCCACCTCGGTGTCATCAATTATACTATCCATCCATACCTGTGGTGCATTTCAGTTTTGCACAGTTTGCTGACCACCAGTATATAATATATAGCAGTACGGTACAGTAGGCCACTACTCTACCTACCTCTGTGTCGTCAAGTATACTATCCATCCATACCTGTGGTGCATTTCAGTTTTGCACAGTTTGCTGACCACCAGTATATAATATATATCAGTACTGTACAGTAGGCCACTTCTCTACCTACCTCTATGTCATCAAGTATACTATCCATCCATACCTGTGGTGCATTTCAGTTTTGCAGTTTGCTGACCACCAGTATATATAATATATAGCAGTACGGTACAGTAGGCCACTGCTCTACCTACCTCTGTGTCATCAAGTATACTATCCATCCATACCTGTGGTGCATTTCAGTTTTGCACAATTTGCTGACCACCAGTATATAATAGATAGCAGTACTGTACAGTAGCCAATTCTCTACCTACCTCTATGTCGTCAAGTATACTATCCATCCATACCTGTGGTGCATTTCAGTTTTGCACAGTTTGCTGACCACCAGTATATAATATATAGCAGTATGGTACAGTAGGCCACTGCTCTACCTACCTCTGTGTCGTCAAGTATACTTTCCATTCATACCTGTGGTGCATTTCAGTTTTGCACAGTTTGCTAACCACCAGTATATAATATATAGCAGTACGGTACAGTAGGCCACTGCTCTACCTACCTCTGTGTCGTCAAGTATACTATCCATCCATACCTGTGGTGCATTTCAGTTTTGCACAGTTTGCTGACCACCAGTATATAATATATAGCAGTATGGTACAGGAGGACACTGCTCTACCTACCTCTGTGTCGTCAAGTATACTATCCATCCATACCTGTGGTGCTTTTCAGTTTTGCACAGTTTGCTGACCACCAGTATATAATATATAGCAGTACGGTACAGTAGGCCACTACTCTACCTACCTCTGTGTCGTCAAGTATACTATCCATCCATACCTGTGGTGCATTTCAGTTTTGCACAATTTGCTGAAAACCAGTATATAATAGATAGCAGTACTGTACAGTAGGCCACTTCTCTACCTACCTCTTTGTCGTCAAGTATACTATCCATCCATACCTGTGGTGCATTTCAGTTTTGCACAGTTTGCTGACCACCAGTATATAATATATAGCAGTACGGTACAGTAGGCCACTGCTCTACCAACCTCTGTGTCGTCAAGTATACTTTCCATTCATACCTGTGGTGCATTTCAGTTTTGCACAGTTTGCTGACCACCAGTATATAATATATAGCAGTACGGTACAGTAGGCCACTGCTCTACCTACCTATGTGTCGTCAAGTATACTATCCATCCATACCTGTGGTGCATTTCAGTTTTGCACAGTTTGCTGACCACCAGTATATATAATATATAGCAGTACGGTACAGTAGGACACTGCTCTACCTACCTCTGTGTCGTCAAGTATACTATCCATCCATACCTGTGGTGCATTTCAGTTTTGCACAGTTTGCTGACCACCAGTATATAATATATAGCAGTACGGTACAGTAGTCCACTGCTCTACCTACCTCTGTGTCGTCAAGTATACTATCCATCCATACCTGTGGTGCATTTCAGTTTTGCACAGTTTGCTGACCGCCAGTATATAATATATAGCAGTACAGTACAGTAGGCCACTGCTCTACCTACCTCTGTGTCGTCAAGTATACTATCCATCCATACCTGTGGTGCATTTCAGTTTTGCACAGTTTGCTGACCACCAGTATATAATATATAGCAATATGGAACAGTAGGCCACTGCTCTACCTACCTCTGTGTCGTCAAGTATACTATCCATCCATACCTGTGGTGCTTTTCAGTTTTGCACAGTTTGCTGACCACCAGCATATATAATATATAGCAGTACGGTACAGTAGGCCACTGCTCTACCTACCTCTGTGCCGTCAAGTATACTATCCATCCATACCTGTGGTGCATTTCAGTTTTGCACAGTTTGCTGACCACCAGTATATAATATATAGCAGTACGGTACAGTAGGCCACTGCTCTACCTACCTCTGTGTCGTCAAGTTTACTTTCCATTCATACCTGTGGTGCAGTTCAGTTTTGCACAGTTTGCTGACAACCAGTATATAATATATAGCAGTACGGTACAGTAGGCCACTGCTCTACCTACCTCTGTGTCGTCAAGTATACTATCCATCCATACCTGTGGTGCATTTTAGTTTTGCACAGTTTACTGACCACCAGTATATATAATATATAGCAGTACGGTACAGTAGGCCACTGCTCTACCTACCTCTGTGTCATCAAGTATACTATCCATCCATACCTGTGGTGCATTTCAGTTTTGCACAGTTTGCTGACCACCAGTATATAATAGATAGCAGTACTGTACAGTAGGCCACTTCTCTACCTACCTCTATGCCGTCAAGTATACTATCCATCCATACCTGTGGTGCATTTCAGTTTTGCACAGTTTGCTGACCACCAGTATATAATATATAGCAGTACGGTACAGTAGGCCACTGCTCTACCTACCTCTGTGTCGTCAAGTATACTATCCATCCATACCTGTGGTGCATTTCAGTTTTGCACAGTTTGCTGACCACTAGTATATATAATATATAGCAGTACGGTACAGTAGGACACTGCTCTACCTACCTCTGTGTCGTCAAGTATACTATCCATCCATACCTGTGGTGCATTTCAGTTTTGCACAGTTTGCTGACCACCAGTATATATAATATATAGCAGTACGGTACAGTAGGACACTGCTCTACCTACCTCTGTGTCGTCAAGTATACTATCCATCCATACCTGTGGTGCATTTCAGTTTTGCACAGTTTGCTGACCACCAGTATATAATATATAGCAGTACGGTACAGTAGGCCACTGCTCTACCTACCTCTGTGTCGTCAAGTGTACTATCCATCCATACCTGTGGTGCATTTCAGCTTTGCACAGTTTGCTGACCACCAGTATATAATATATAGCAGTACTGTACAGTAGGCCACTTCTCTACCTACCTCTATGTCGTCAAGTATACTATCCATCCATGCCTGTGGTGCATTTCAGTTTTGCTCAGTTTGCTGACCACCAGTATATAATATATAGCAGTACGATACAGTAGGCCACTGCTCTACCAACCTCTGTGTCGTCAAGTATACTTTTCATTCATACCTGTGGTGCATTTCAGTTTTGCACAGTTTGCTGACCACCAGTATATAATATATAGCAGTACAGTACAGTAGGCCACTGCTCTACCTACCTCTGTGTCGTCAAGTATACTATCCATCCATACCTGTGGTGCATTTCAGTTTTGCACAGTTTGCTGACCACCAGTATATAATATATAGCAGTACTGTACAGTAGGCCGATTCTCTACCTACCTCTATGTCGTCAAGTATACTATCCATCCATGCCTGTGGTGCATTTCAGTTTTGCACAGTTTGCTGACCACCAGTATATAATATATAGCAGTACGGTACAGTAGTCCACTGCTCTACCCACCTCGGTGACATCAATTATACTATCCATCCATACCTGTGGTGCATTTCAGTTTTGCACAGTTTGCTGACCACCAGTATATAATATATAGCAGTACGGTACAGTAGGCCACTACTCTACCTACCTCTGTGTCGTCAAGTATACTATCCATCCATACCTGTGGTGCATTTCAGTTTTGCACAGTTTGCTGACCACCAGTATATAATATATATCAGTACTGTACAGTAGGCCACTTCTCTACCTACCTCTATGTCATCAAGTATACTATCCATCCATACCTGTGGTGCATTTCAGTTTTGCAGTTTGCTGACCACCAGTATATATAATATATAGCAGTACGGTACAGTAGGCCACTGCTCTACCTACCTCTGTGTCATCAAGTATACTATCCATCCATACCTGTGGTGCATTTCAGTTTTGCACAATTTGCTGACCACCAGTATATAATAGATAGCAGTACTGTACAGTAGCCAATTCTCTACCTACCTCTATGTCGTCAAGTATACTATCCATCCATACCTGTGGTGCATTTCAGTTTTGCACAGTTTGCTGACCACCAGTATATAATATATAGCAGTATGGTACAGTAGGCCACTGCTCTACCTACCTCTGTGTCGTCAAGTATACTATCCATCCATGCCTGTGGTGCATTTCAGTTTTGCTCAGTTTGCTGACCACCAGTATATAATATATAGCAGTACGGTACAGTAGGCCACTGCTCTACCAACCTCTGTGTCGTCAAGTATACTTTTCATTCATACCTGTGGTGCATTTCAGTTTTGCACAGTTTGCTGACCACCAGTATATAATATATAGCAGTACAGTACAGTAGGCCACTGCTCTACCTACCTCTGTGTCGTCAAGTATACTATCCATCCATACCTGTGGTGCATTTCAGTTTTGCACAGTTTGCTGACCACCAGTATATAATATATAGCAGTACTGTACAGTAGGCCACTTCTCTACCTACCTCTATGTCGTCAAGTATACTATCCATCCATGCCTGTGGTGCATTTCAGTTTTGCACAGTTTGCTGACCACCAGTATATAATATATAGCAGTACGGTACAGTAGTCCACTGCTCTACCCACCTCGGTGTCATCAATTATACTATCCATCCATACCTGTGGTGCATTTCAGTTTTGCACAGTTTGCTGACCACCAGTATATAATATATAGCAGTACGGTACAGTAGGCCACTACTCTACCTACCTCTGTGTCGTCAAGTATACTATCCATCCATACCTGTGGTGCATTTCAGTTTTGCACAGTTTGCTGACCACCAGTATATAATATATATCAGTACTGTACAGTAGGCCACTTCTCTACCTACCTCTATGTCATCAAGTATACTATCCATCCATACCTGTGGTGCATTTCAGTTTTGCAGTTTGCTGACCACCAGTATATATAATATATAGCAGTACGGTACAGTAGGCCACTGCTCTACCTACCTCTGTGTCATCAAGTATACTATCCATCCATACCTGTGGTGCATTTCAGTTTTGCACAATTTGCTGACCACCAGTATATAATAGATAGCAGTACTGTACAGTAGCCAATTCTCTACCTACCTCTATGTCGTCAAGTATACTATCCATCCATACCTGTGGTGCATTTCAGTTTTGCACAGTTTGCTGACCACCAGTATATAATATATAGCAGTATGGTACAGTAGGCCACTGCTCTACCTACCTCTGTGTCTTCAAGTATACTTTCCATTCATACCTGTGGTGCATTTCAGTTTTGCACAGTTTGCTAACCACCAGTATATAATATATAGCAGTACGGTACAGTAGGCCACTGCTCTACCTACCTCTGTGTCGTCAAGTATACTATCCATCCATACCTGTGGTGCATTTCAGTTTTGCACAGTTTGCTGACCACCAGTATATAATATATAGCAGTATGGTACAGGAGGACACTGCTCTACCTACCTCTGTGTCGTCAAGTATACTATCCATCCATACCTGTGGTGCTTTTCAGTTTTGCACAGTTTGCTGACCACCAGTATATAATATATAGCAGTACGGTACAGTAGGCCACTACTCTACCTACCTCTGTGTCGTCAAGTATACTATCCATCCATACCTGTGGTGCATTTCAGTTTTGCACAGTTTGCTGAAAACCAGTATATAATAGATAGCAGTACTGTACAGTTGGCCACTTCTCTACCTACCTCTTTGTCGTCAAGTATACTATCCATCCATACCTGTGGTGCATTTCAGTTTTGCACAGTTTGCTGACCACCAGTATATAATATATAGCAGTACGGTACAGTAGGCCACTGCTCTACCAACCTCTGTGTCGTCAAGTATACTTTCCATTCATACCTGTGGTGCATTTCAGTTTTGCACAGTTTGCTGACCACCAGTATATAATATATAGCAGTACGGTACAGTAGGCCACTGCTCTACCTACCTATGTGTCGTCAAGTATACTATCCATCCATACCTGTGGTGCATTTCAGTTTTGCACAGTTTGCTGACCACCAGTATATATAATATATAGCAGTACGGTACAGTAGGACACTACTCTACCTACCTCTGTGTCGTCAAGTATACTATCCATCCATACCTGTGGTGCATTTCAGTTTTGCACAGTTTGCTGACCACCAGTATATAATATATAGCAGTACGGTACAGTAGTCCACTGCTCTACCTACCTCTGTGTCGTCAAGTATACTATCCATCCATACCTGTGGTGCATTTCAGTTTTGCACAGTTTGCTGACCACCAGTATATAATATATAGCAGTACAGTACAGTAGGCCACTGCTCTACCTACCTCTGTGTCGTCAAGTATACTATCCATCCATACCTGTGGTGCATTTCAGTTTTGCACAGTTTGCTGACCACCAGTATATAATATATAGCAATATGGAACAGTAGGCCACTGCTCTACCTACCTCTGTGTCGTCAAGTATACTATCCATCCATACCTGTGGTGCTTTTCAGTTTTGCACAGTTTGCTGACCACCAGCATATATAATATATAGCAGTACGGTACAGTAGGCCACTGCTCTACCTACCTCTGTGCCGTCAAGTATACTATCCATCCATACCTGTGGTGCATTTCAGTTTTGCACAGTTTGCTGACCACCAGTATATAATATATAGCAGTACGGTACAGTAGGCCACTGCTCTACCTACCTCTGTGTCGTCAAGTTTACTTTCCATTCATACCTGTGGTGCAGTTCAGTTTTGCACAGTTTGCTGACAACCAGTATATAATATATAGCAGTACGGTACAGTAGGCCACTGCTCTACCTACCTCTGTGTCGTCAAGTATACTATCCATCCAAACCTGTGGTGCATTTCAGTTTTGCACAGTTTGCTGACCACCAGTATATATAATATATAGCAGTACGGTACAGTAGGACACTGCTCTACCTACCTCTGTGTCGTCAAGTATACTATCCATCCATACCTGTGGTGCATTTCAGTTTTGCACAGTTTGCTGACCACCAATATATAATATATAGCAGTACGGTACAGTAGTCCACTGCTCTACCTACCTCTGTGTCGTCAAGTATACTATCCATCCATACCTGTTGTGCATTTCAGTTTTGCACAGTTTGCTGACCACCAGTATATAATATATAGCAGTACGGTACAGTAGGCCACTGCTTTACCTACCTCTGTGTCGTCAAGTATACTATCCATCCATACCTGTGGTGCATTTCAGCTTTGCACAGTTTGCTGACCACCAGTATATAATATATAGCAGTATGGAACAGTAGGCCACTGCTCTACCTACCTCTGTGTCGTCAAGTATACTATCCATCCATACCTGTGGTGCATTTCAGTTTTGCACAGTTTGCTGACCACCAGTATATAATATATAGCATTACGGTACAGTAGGCCACTGCTCTACCTACCTCTGTGTCGTCAAGTATACTATCCATCCATACCTGTGGTGCATTTTAGTTTTGCACAGTTTACTGACCACCAGTATATATAATATATAGCAGTACGGTACAGTAGGCCACTGCTCTACCTACCTCTGTGTCATCAAGTATACTATCCATCCATACCTGTGGTGCATTTCAGTTTTGCACAGTTTGCTGACCACCAGTATATAATAGATAGCAGTACTGTACAGTAGGCCACTTCTCTACCTACCTCTATGTCGTCAAGTATACTATCCATCCATACCTGTGGTGCATTTCAGTTTTGCACAGTTTGCTGACCACCAGTATATAATATATAGCAGTACGGTACAGTAGGCCACTGCTCTACCTACCTCTGTGTCGTCAAGTATACTATCCATCCATACCTGTGGTGCATTTCAGTTTTGCACAGTTTGCTGACCACTAGTATATATAATATATAGCAGTACGGTACAGTAGGACACTGCTCTACCTACCTCTGTGTCGTCAAGTATACTATCCATCCATACCTGTGGTGCATTTCAGTTTTGCACAGTTTGCTGACCACCAGTATATATAATATATAGCAGTACGGTACAGTAGGACACTGCTATACCTACCTCTGTGTCGTCAAGTATACTATCCATCCATACCTGTGGTGCATTTCAGTTTTGCACAGTTTGCTGACCACCAGTATATAATATATAGCAGTACGGTACAGTAGGCCACTGCTCTACCTACCTCTGTGTCGTCAAGTATACTAACCATCCATACCTGTGGTGCATTTCAGCTTTGCACAGTTTGCTGACCACCAGTATATAATATATAGCAGTATGGAACAGTAGGCCACTGCTCTACCTACCTCTGTGTCGTCAAGTATACTATCCATCCATACCTGTGGTGCATTTCAGTTTTGCACAGTTTGCTGACCACCAGTATATAATATATAGCATTACGGTACAGTAGGCCACTGCTCTACCTACCTCTGTGTCGTCAAGTATACTATCCATCCATACCTGTGGTGCATTTTAGTTTTGCACAGTTTACTGACCACCAGTATATATAATATATAGCAGTACGGTACAGTAGGCCACTGCTCTACCTACCTCTGTGTCATCAAGTATACTATCCATCCATACCTGTGGTGCATTTCAGTTTTGCACAGTTTGCTGACCACCAGTATATAATAGATAGCAGTACTGTACAGTAGGCCAATTCTCTACCTACCTCTATGTCGTCAAGTATACTATCCATCCATACCTGTGGTGCATTTCAGTTTTGCACAGTTTGCTGACCACCAGTATATAATATATAGCAGTACGGTACAGTAGGCCACTGCTCTACCTACCTCTGTGTCGTCAAGTATACTATCCATCCATACCTGTGGTGCATTTCAGTTTTGCACAGTTTGCTGACCACTAGTATATATAATATATAGCAGTACGGTACAGTAGGACACTGCTCTACCTACCTCTGTGTCGTCAAGTATACTATCCATCCATACCTGTGGTGCATTTCAGTTTTGCACAGTTTGCTGACCACCAGTATATATAATATATAGCAGTACGGTACAGTAGGACACTGCTCTACCTACCTCTGTGTCGTCAAGTATACTATCCATCCATACCTGTGGTGCATTTCAGTTTTGCACAGTTTGCTGACCACCAGTATATAATATATAGCAGTACGGTACAGTAGTCCACTGCTCTACCTACCTCTGTGTCGTCAAGTATACTATCCATCCATACCTGTGGTGCATTTCAGTTTTGCACAGTTTGCTGACCACCAGTATATAATATATAGCAGTACGGTACAGTAGGCCACTGCTCTACCTACCTCTGTGTCGTCAAGTATACTATCCATCCATACCTGTGGTGCATTTCAGTTTTGCACAGTTTGCTGACCACCAGTATATAATATATATCAGTACTGTACAGTAGGCCACTTCTCTACCTACCTCTATGTCATCAAGTATACTATCCATCCATACCTGTGGTGCATTTCAGTTTTGCACAGTTTGCTGACCACCAGTATATAATATATATCAGTACTGTACAGTAGGCCACTTCTCTACCTACCTCTATGTCATCAAGTATACTATCCATCCATACCTGTGGTGCATTTCAGTTTTGCACAGTTTGCTGACCACCAATATATAATATATAGCAGTACTGTACAGTAGGCCAATTCTCTACCTACCTCTATGTCGTCAAGTATACTATCCATCCATGCCTGTGGTGCATTTCAGTTTTGCACAGTTTGCTGACCACCAGTATATAATATATAGCAGTACGGTACAGTAGTCCACTGCTCTACCCACCTCGGTGACATCAATTATACTATCCATCCATACCTGTGGTGCATTTCAGTTTTGCACAGTTTGCTGACCACCAGTATATAATATATAGCAGTACGGTACAGTAGGCCACTACTCTACCTACCTCTGTGTCGTCAAGTATACTATCCATCCATACCTGTGGTGCATTTCAGTTTTGCACAGTTTGCTGACCACCAGTATATAATATATATCAGTACTGTACAGTAGGCCACTTCTCTACCTACCTCTATGTCATCAAGTATACTATCCATCCATACCTGTGGTGCATTTCAGTTTTGCAGTTTGCTGACCACCAGTATATATAATATATAGCAGTACGGTACAGTAGGCCACTGCTCTACCTACCTCTGTGTCATCAAGTATACTATCCATCCATACCTGTGGTGCATTTCAGTTTTGCACAATTTGCTGACCACCAGTATATAATAGATAGCAGTACTGTACAGTAGCCAATTCTCTACCTACCTCTATGTCGTCAAGTATACTATCCATCCATACCTGTGGTGCATTTCAGTTTTGCACAGTTTGCTGACCACCAGTATATAATATATAGCAGTATGGTACAGTAGGCCACTGCTCTACCTACCTCTGTGTCGTCAAGTATACTATCCATCCATGCCTGTGGTGCATTTCAGTTTTGCTCAGTTTGCTGACCACCAGTATATAATATATAGCAGTACGGTACAGTAGGCCACTGCTCTACCAACCTCTGTGTCGTCAAGTATACTTTTCATTCATACCTGTGGTGCATTTCAGTTTTGCACAGTTTGCTGACCACCAGTATATAATATATAGCAGTACAGTACAGTAGGCCACTGCTCTACCTACCTCTGTGTCGTCAAGTATACTATCCATCCATACCTGTGGTGCATTTCAGTTTTGCACAGTTTGCTGACCACCAGTATATAATATATAGCAGTACTGTACAGTAGGCCACTTCTCTACCTACCTCTATGTCGTCAAGTATACTATCCATCCATGCCTGTGGTGCATTTCAGTTTTGCACAGTTTGCTGACCACCAGTATATAATATATAGCAGTACGGTACAGTAGTCCACTGCTCTACCCACCTCGGTGTCATCAATTATACTATCCATCCATACCTGTGGTGCATTTCAGTTTTGCACAGTTTGCTGACCACCAGTATATAATATATAGCAGTACGGTACAGTAGGCCACTACTCTACCTACCTCTGTGTCGTCAAGTATACTATCCATCCATACCTGTGGTGCATTTCAGTTTTGCACAGTTTGCTGACCACCAGTATATAATATATATCAGTACTGTACAGTAGGCCACTTCTCTACCTACCTCTATGTCATCAAGTATACTATCCATCCATACCTGTGGTGCATTTCAGTTTTGCAGTTTGCTGACCACCAGTATATATAATATATAGCAGTACGGTACAGTAGGCCACTGCTCTACCTACCTCTGTGTCATCAAGTATACTATCCATCCATACCTGTGGTGCATTTCAGTTTTGCACAATTTGCTGACCACCAGTATATAATAGATAGCAGTACTGTACAGTAGCCAATTCTCTACCTACCTCTATGTCGTCAAGTATACTATCCATCCATACCTGTGGTGCATTTCAGTTTTGCACAGTTTGCTGACCACCAGTATATAATATATAGCAGTATGGTACAGTAGGCCACTGCTCTACCTACCTCTGTGTCTTCAAGTATACTTTCCATTCATACCTGTGGTGCATTTCAGTTTTGCACAGTTTGCTAACCACCAGTATATAATATATAGCAGTACGGTACAGTAGGCCACTGCTCTACCTACCTCTGTGTCGTCAAGTATACTATCCATCCATACCTGTGGTGCATTTCAGTTTTGCACAGTTTGCTGACCACCAGTATATAATATATAGCAGTATGGTACAGGAGGACACTGCTCTACCTACCTCTGTGTCGTCAAGTATACTATCCATCCATACCTGTGGTGCTTTTCAGTTTTGCACAGTTTGCTGACCACCAGTATATAATATATAGCAGTACGGTACAGTAGGCCACTACTCTACCTACCTCTGTGTCGTCAAGTATACTATCCATCCATACCTGTGGTGCATTTCAGTTTTGCACAGTTTGCTGAAAGCCAGTATATAATAGATAGCAGTACTGTACAGTTGGCCACTTCTCTACCTACCTCTTTGTCGTCAAGTATACTATCCATCCATACCTGTGGTGCATTTCAGTTTTGCACAGTTTGCTGACCACCAGTATATAATATATAGCAGTACGGTACAGTAGGCCACTGCTCTACCAACCTCTGTGCCGTCAAGTATACTTTCCATTCATACCTGTGGTGCATTTCAGTTTTGCACAGTTTGCTGACCACCAGTATATAATATATAGCAGTACGGTACAGTAGGCCACTGCTCTACCTACCTATGTGTCGTCAAGTATACTATCCATCCATACCTGTGGTGCATTTCAGTTTTGCACAGTTTGCTGACCACCAGTATATATAATATATAGCAGTACGGTACAGTAGGACACTACTCTACCTACCTCTGTGTCGTCAAGTATACTATCCATCCATACCTGTGGTGCATTTCAGTTTTGCACAGTTTGCTGACCACCAGTATATAATATATAGCAGTACGGTACAGTAGTCCACTTCTCTACCTACCTCTGTGTCGTCAAGTATACTATCCATCCATACCTGTGGTGCATTTCAGTTTTGCACAGTTTGCTGACCACCAGTATATAATATATAGCAGTACAGTACAGTAGGCCACTGCTCTACCTACCTCTGTGTCGTCAAGTATACTATCCATCCATACCTGTGGTGCATTTCAGTTTTGCACAGTTTGCTGACCACCAGTATATAATATATAGCAATATGGAACAGTAGGCCACTGCTCTACCTACCTCTGTGTCGTCAAGTATACTATCCATCCATACCTGTGGTGCTTTTCAGTTTTGCACAGTTTGCTGACCACCAGCATATATAATATATAGCAGTACGGTACAGTAGGCCACTGCTCTACCTACCTCTGTGCCGTCAAGTATACTATCCATCCATACCTGTGGTGCATTTCAGTTTTGCACAGTTTGCTGACCACCAGTATATAATATATAGCAGTACGGTACAGTAGGCCACTGCTCTACCTACCTCTGTGTCGTCAAGTTTACTTTCCATTCATACCTGTGGTGCAGTTCAGTTTTGCACAGTTTGCTGACAACCAGTATATAATATATAGCAGTACGGTACAGTAGGCCACTGCTCTACCTACCTCTGTGTCGTCAAGTATACTATCCATCCAAACCTGTGGTGCATTTCAGTTTTGCACAGTTTGCTGACCACCAGTATATATAATATATAGCAGTACGGTACAGTAGGACACTGCTCTACCTACCTCTGTGTCGTCAAGTATACTATCCATCCATACCTGTGGTGCATTTCAGTTTTGCACAGTTTGCTGACCACCAATATATAATATATAGCAGTACGGTACAGTAGTCCACTGCTCTACCAACCTCTGTGTCGTCAAGTATACTATCCACCCATACCTGTTGTGCATTTCAGTTTTGCACAGTTTGCTGACCACCAGTATATAATATATAGCAGTACGGTACAGTAGGCCACTGCTTTACCTACCTCTGTGTCGTCAAGTATACTATCCATCCATACCTGTGGTGCATTTCAGCTTTGCACAGTTTGCTGACCACCAGTATATAATATATAGCAGTATGGAACAGTAGGCCACTGCTCTACCTACCTCTGTGTCGTCAAGTATACTATCCATCCATACCTGTGGTGCATTTCAGTTTTGCACAGTTTGCTGACCACCAGTATATAATATATAGCATTACGGTACAGTAGGCCACTGCTCTACCTACCTCTGTGTCGTCAAGTATACTATCCATCCATACCTGTGGTGCATTTTAGTTTTGCACAGTTTACTGACCACCAGTATATATAATATATAGCAGTACGGTACAGTAGGCCACTGCTCTACCTACCTCTGTGTCATCAAGTATACTATCCATCCATACCTGTGGTGCATTTCAGTTTTGCACAGTTTGCTGACCACCAGTATATAATAGATAGCAGTACTGTACAGTAGGCCACTTCTCTACCTACCTCTATGTCGTCAAGTATACTATCCATCCATACCTGTGGTGCATTTCAGTTTTGCACAGTTTGCTGACCACCAGTATATAATATATAGCAGTACGGTACAGTAGGCCACTGCTCTACCTACCTCTGTGTCGTCAAGTATACTATCCATCCATACCTGTGGTGCATTTCAGTTTTGCACAGTTTGCTGACCACTAGTATATATAATATATAGCAGTACGGTACAGTAGGACACTGCTCTACCTACCTCTGTGTCGTCAAGTATACTATCCATCCATACCTGTGGTGCATTTCAGTTTTGCACAGTTTGCTGACCACCAGTATATATAATATATAGCAGTACGGTACAGTAGGACACTGCTATACCTACCTCTGTGTCGTCAAGTATACTATCCATCCATACCTGTGGTGCATTTCAGTTTTGCACAGTTTGCTGACCACCAGTATATAATATATAGCAGTACGGTACAGTAGGCCACTGCTCTACCTACCTCTGTGTCGTCAAGTATACTAACCATCCATACCTGTGGTGCATTTCAGCTTTGCACAGTTTGCTGACCACCAGTATATAATATATAGCAGTATGGAACAGTAGGCCACTGCTCTACCTACCTCTGTGTCGTCAAGTATACTATCCATCCATACCTGTGGTGCATTTCAGTTTTGCACAGTTTGCTGACCACCAGTATATAATATATAGCATTACGGTACAGTAGGCCACTGCTCTACCTACCTCTGTGTCGTCAAGTATACTATCCATCCATACCTGTGGTGCATTTTAGTTTTGCACAGTTTACTGACCACCAGTATATATAATATATAGCAGTACGGTACAGTAGGCCACTGCTCTACCTACCTCTGTGTCATCAAGTATACTATCCATCCATACCTGTGGTGCATTTCAGTTTTGCACAGTTTGCTGACCACCAGTATATAATAGATAGCAGTACTGTACAGTAGGCCAATTCTCTACCTACCTCTATGTCGTCAAGTATACTATCCATCCATACCTGTGGTGCATTTCAGTTTTGCACAGTTTGCTGACCACCAGTATATAATATATAGCAGTACGGTACAGTAGGCCACTGCTCTACCTACCTCTGTGTCGTCAAGTATACTATCCATCCATACCTGTGGTGCATTTCAGTTTTGCACAGTTTGCTGACCACTAGTATATATAATATATAGCAGTACGGTACAGTAGGACACTGCTCTACCTACCTCTGTGTCGTCAAGTATACTATCCATCCATACCTGTGGTGCATTTCAGTTTTGCACAGTTTGCTGACCACCAGTATATATAATATATAGCAGTACGGTACAGTAGGACACTGCTCTACCTACCTCTGTGTCGTCAAGTATACTATCCATCCATACCTGTGGTGCATTTCAGTTTTGCACAGTTTGCTGACCACCAGTATATAATATATAGCAGTACGGTACAGTAGTCCACTGCTCTACCTACCTCTGTGTCGTCAAGTATACTATCCATCCATACCTGTGGTGCATTTCAGTTTTGCACAGTTTGCTGACCACCAGTATATAATATATAGCAGTACGGTACAGTAGGCCACTGCTCTACCTACCTCTGTGTCGTCAAGTATACTATCCATCCATACCTGTGGTGCATTTCAGTTTTGCACAGTTTGCTGACCACCAGTATATAATATATATCAGTACTGTACAGTAGGCCACTTCTCTACCTACCTCTATGTCATCAAGTATACTATCCATCCATACCTGTGGTGCATTTCAGTTTTGCAGTTTGCTGACCACCAGTATATATAATATATAGCAGTACGGTACAGTAGGCCACTGCTCTACCTACCTCTGTGTCATCAAGTATACTATCCATCCATACCTGTGGTGCATTTCAGTTTTGCACAATTTGCTGACCACCAGTATATAATAGATAGCAGTACTGTACAGTAGCCAATTCTCTACCTACCTCTATGTCGTCAAGTATACTATCCATCCATACCTGTGGTGCATTTCAGTTTTGCACAGTTTGCTGACCACCAGTATATAATATATAGCAGTATGGTACAGTAGGCCACTGCTCTACCTACCTCTGTGTCGTCAAGTATACTATCCATCCATGCCTGTGGTGCATTTCAGTTTTGCTCAGTTTGCTGACCACCAGTATATAATATATAGCAGTACGGTACAGTAGGCCACTGCTCTACCAACCTCTGTGTCGTCAAGTATACTTTTCATTCATACCTGTGGTGCATTTCAGTTTTGCACAGTTTGCTGACCACCAGTATATAATATATAGCAGTACAGTACAGTAGGCCACTGCTCTACCTACCTCTGTGTCGTCAAGTATACTATCCATCCATACCTGTGGTGCATTTCAGTTTTGCACAGTTTGCTGACCACCAGTATATAATATATAGCAGTACGGTACAGTAGGCCACTTCTCTACCTACCTCTATGTCGTCAAGTATACTATCCATCCATGCCTGTGGTGCATTTCAGTTTTGCACAGTTTGCTGACCACCAGTATATAATATATAGCAGTACGGTACAGTAGTCCACTGCTCTACCCACCTCGGTGTCATCAATTATACTATCCATCCATACCTGTGGTGCATTTCAGTTTTGCACAGTTTGCTGACCACCAGTATATAATATATAGCAGTACGGTACAGTAGGCCACTACTCTACCTACCTCTGTGTCGTCAAGTATACTATCCATCCATACCTGTGGTGCATTTCAGTTTTGCACAGTTTGCTGACCACCAGTATATAATATATATCAGTACTGTACAGTAGGCCACTTCTCTACCTACCTCTATGTCATCAAGTATACTATCCATCCATACCTGTGGTGCATTTCAGTTTTGCAGTTTGCTGACCACCAGTATATATAATATATAGCAGTACGGTACAGTAGGCCACTGCTCTACCTACCTCTGTGTCATCAAGTATACTATCCATCCATACCTGTGGTGCATTTCAGTTTTGCACAATTTGCTGACCACCAGTATATAATAGATAGCAGTACTGTACAGTAGCCAATTCTCTACCTACCTCTATGTCGTCAAGTATACTATCCATCCATACCTGTGGTGCATTTCAGTTTTGCACAGTTTGCTGACCACCAGTATATAATATATAGCAGTATGGTACAGTAGGCCACTGCTCTACCTACCTCTGTGTCTTCAAGTATACTTTCCATTCATACCTGTGGTGCATTTCAGTTTTGCACAGTTTGCTAACCACCAGTATATAATATATAGCAGTACGGTACAGTAGGCCACTGCTCTACCTACCTCTGTGTCGTCAAGTATACTATCCATCCATACCTGTGGTGCATTTCAGTTTTGCACAGTTTGCTGACCACCAGTATATAATATATAGCAGTATGGTACAGGAGGACACTGCTCTACCTACCTCTGTGTCGTCAAGTATACTATCCATCCATACCTGTGGTGCTTTTCAGTTTTGCACAGTTTGCTGACCACCAGTATATAATATATAGCAGTACGGTACAGTAGGCCACTACTCTACCTACCTCTGTGTCGTCAAGTATACTATCCATCCATACCTGTGGTGCATTTCAGTTTTGCACAGTTTGCTGAAAACCAGTATATAATAGATAGCAGTACTGTACAGTTGGCCACTTCTCTACCTACCTCTTTGTCGTCAAGTATACTATCCATCCATACCTGTGGTGCATTTCAGTTTTGCACAGTTTGCTGACCACCAGTATATAATATATAGCAGTACGGTACAGTAGGCCACTGCTCTACCAACCTCTGTGTCGTCAAGTATACTTTCCATTCATACCTGTGGTGCATTTCAGTTTTGCACAGTTTGCTGACCACCAGTATATAATATATAGCAGTACGGTACAGTAGGCCACTGCTCTACCTACCTATGTGTCGTCAAGTATACTATCCATCCATACCTGTGGTGCATTTCAGTTTTGCACAGTTTGCTGACCACCAGTATATATAATATATAGCAGTACGGTACAGTAGGACACTACTCTACCTACCTCTGTGTCGTCAAGTATACTATCCATCCATACCTGTGGTGCATTTCAGTTTTGCACAGTTTGCTGACCACCAGTATATAATATATAGCAGTACAGTACAGTAGGCCACTGCTCTACCTACCTCTGTGTCGTCAAGTATACTATCCATCCATACCTGTGGTGCATTTCAGTTTTGCACAGTTTGCTGACCACCAGTATATAATATATAGCAATATGGAACAGTAGGCCACTGCTCTACCTACCTCTGTGTCGTCAAGTATACTATCCATCCATACCTGTGGTGCTTTTCAGTTTTGCACAGTTTGCTGACCACCAGCATATATAATATATAGCAGTACGGTACAGTAGGCCACTGCTCTACCTACCTCTGTGCCGTCAAGTATACTATCCATCCATACCTGTGGTGCATTTCAGTTTTGCACAGTTTGCTGACCACCAGTATATAATATATAGCAGTACGGTACAGTAGGCCACTGCTCTACCTACCTCTGTGTCGTCAAGTTTACTTTCCATTCATACCTGTGGTGCAGTTCAGTTTTGCACAGTTTGCTGACAACCAGTATATAATATATAGCAGTACGGTACAGTAGGCCACTGCTCTACCTACCTCTGTGTCGTCAAGTATACTATCCATCCAAACCTGTGGTGCATTTCAGTTTTGCACAGTTTGCTGACCACCAGTATATATAATATATAGCAGTACGGTACAGTAGGACACTGCTCTACCTACCTCTGTGTCGTCAAGTATACTATCCATCCATACCTGTGGTGCATTTCAGTTTTGCACAGTTTGCTGACCACCAATATATAATATATAGCAGTACGGTACAGTAGTCCACTGCTCTACCTACCTCTGTGTCGTCAAGTATACTATCCATCCATACCTGTTGTGCATTTCAGTTTTGCACAGTTTGCTGACCACCAGTATATAATATATAGCAGTACGGTACAGTAGTCCACTGCTCTACCTACCTCTGTGTCGTCAAATATACTATCCATCCATACCTGTGGTGCATTTCAGTTTTGCACAGTTTGCTGACCACCAGTATATATAATATATAGCAGTACGGTACAGTAGGACACTGCTCTACCTACCTCTGTGTCGTCAAGTATACTATCCATCCATACCTGTGGTGCATTTCAGTTTTGCACAGTTTGCTGACCACCTGTATATAATATTTAGCAGTACGGTACAGTAGTTCACTGCTCTACCTACCTCTGTGTCGTCAAGTATACTATCCATCCATACCTGTGGTGCATTTCAGTTTTGCACAGTTTGCTGACCACCAGTATATAATATATAGCAGTACGGTACAGTAGGCCACTGCTCTACCTACCTCTGTGTCGTCAAGTATACTATCCATTCATACCTGTGGTGCATTTCAGTTTTGCACAGTTTGCTGACCACCAGTATATAATATATAGCAGTACTTTACAGTAGGCCACTGCTCTACCTACCTCTATGTCGTCAAGTATACTATCCATCCATACCTGTGGTGCATTTCAGTTTTGCACAGTTTGCTGACCACCAGTATATAATATATAGCAGTACGGTACAGTAGGACACTGCTCTACCTACCTCTGTGTCGTCAAGTATACTATCCATCCATACCTGTGGTGCATTTCAGTTTTGCACAGTTTGCTGACCACCAGTATATAATATTTAGCAGTACGGTACAGTAGTTCACTGCTCTACCTACCTCTGTGTCTTCAAGTATACTATCCATCCATACCTGTGGTGCATTTCAGTTTTGCACAGTTTGCTGACCACCAGTATATAATATATAGCAGTACGGTACAGTAGGCCACTGCTCTACCTACCTCTGTGTCGTCAAGTATACTATCCATCCATACCTGTGGTACATTTCAGTTTTGTACAGTTTGCTGACCACCAGTATATAATATATAGCAGTACGGTACAGTAGGCCACTGCTCTACCTACCTCTGTGTCGTCAAGTATACATTCCATTCATACCTGTGGTGCATTTAAGTTTTGCACAGTTTGCTGACCACCAGTATATAATATATAGCAGTACGGTACAGTAGGCCACTGCTCTACCTACCTCTGTGTCGTCAAGTATACTATCCATCCATACCTGTGGTGCATTTCAGTTTTGCACAGTTTGCTGACCACCAGTATATATAATATATAGCAGTACGGTACAGTAGGACACTGCTCTACCTACCTCTGTGTCGTCAAGTATACTATCCATCCATACCTGTGGTGCATTTCAGTTTTGCACAGTTTGCTGACCACCAGTATATAATATATAGCAGTATGGAACAGTAGGCCACTGCTCTACCTACCTCTGTGTCGTCAAGTATACTATCCATCCATACCTGTGGTGCATTTCAGTTTTGCACAGTTTGCTGACCACCAGTATATATAATATATAGCAGTACGGTACAGTAGGACACTGCTCTACCTACCTCTGTGTCGTCAAGTATACTATCCATCCATACCTGTGGTGCATTTCAGTTTTGCACAGTTTGCTGACCACCAGTATATATAATATATAGCAGTACGGTACAGTAGGACACTGCTCTACCTACCTCTGTGTCGTCAAGTATACTATCCATCCATACCTGTGGTGCATTTCAGTTTTGCACAGTTTGCTGACCACCAGTATATAATATTTAGCAGTACGGTACAGTAGTTCACTGCTCTACCTACCTCTGTGTCGTCAAGTATACTATCCATCCATACCTGTGGTGCATTTCAGTTTTGCACAGTTTGCTGACCACCAGTATATAATATATAGCAGTACGGTACAGTAGGCCACTGCTCTACCTACCTCTGTGTCGTCAAGTATACTATCCATCCATACCTGTGGTACATTTCAGTTTTGTACAGTTTGCTGACCACCAGTATATAATATATAGCAGTACGGTACAGTAGGCCACTGCTCTACCTACCTCTGTGTCGTCAAGTATACATTCCATTCATACCTGTGGTGCATTTAAGTTTTGCACAGTTTGCTGACCACCAGTATATAATATATAGCAGTACGGTACAGTAGGCCACTGCTCTACCTACCTCTGTGTCGTCAAGTATACTATCCATCCATACCTGTGGTGCATTTCAGTTTTGCACAGTTTGCTGACCACCAGTATATATAATATATAGCAGTACGGTACAGTAGGACACTGCTCTACCTACCTCTGTGTCGTCAAGTATACTATCCATCCATACCTGTGGTGCATTTCAGTTTTGCACAGTTTGCTGACCACCAGTATATAATATATAGCAGTATGGAACAGTAGGCCACTGCTCTACCTACCTCTGTGTCGTCAAGTATACTATCCATCCATACCTGTGGTGCATTTCAGTTTTGCACAGTTTGCTGACCACCAGTATATATAATATATAGCAGTACGGTACAGTAGGACACTGCTCTACCTACCTCTGTGTCGTCAAGTATACTATCCATCCATACCTGTGGTGCATTTCAGTTTTGCACAGTTTGCTGACCACCAGTATATAATATATAGCAATACGGTACAGTAGTCCATTGCTCTACCTACCTCTGTGTCGTCAAGTATACTATCCATCCATACCTGTGGTGCATTTCAGTTTTGCACAGATTGCTGACCACCAGTATATAATATATAGCAGTACGGTACAGTAGGCCACTGATCTACCTACTGTACCTCTGTGTCGTCAAGTATACTATCCATTCATACCTGTGGTGCATTTCACTTTTGCACAGTTTGCTGACCACCAGTATATAATTTTTAGCAGTACGGTACAGTAGTTCACTGCTCTACCTACCCCTGTGTCGTCAAGTATACTATCCATCCATACCTGTGGTGCATTTTAGTTTTGCACAGTTTACTGACCACCAGTATATATAATATATAGCAGTACGGTACAGTAGGCCACTGCTCTACCTACCTCTGTGTCATCAAGTATACTATCCATCCATACCTGTGGTGCATTTCAGTTTTGCACAGATTGCTGACCACCAGTATATAATATATAGCAGTACGGTACAGTAGGCCACTGATCTACCTACTGTACCTCTGTGTCGTCAAGTATACTATCCATTCATACCTGTGGTGCATTTCACTTTTGCACAGTTTGCTGACCACCAGTATATAATTTTTAGCAGTACGGTACAGTAGTTCACTGCTCTACCTACCCCTGTGTCGTCAAGTATACTATCCATCCATACCTGTGGTGCATTTTAGTTTTGCACAGTTTACTGACCACCAGTATATATAATATATAGCAGTACGGTACAGTAGGCCACTGCTCTACCTACCTCTGTGTCATCAAGTATACTATCCATCCATACCTGTGGTGCATTTCAGTTTTGCACAGTTTGCTGACCACCAGTATATAATAGATAGCAGTACTGTACAGTAGGCCACTGCTCTACCTACCTCTATGTCGTCAAGTATACTATCCATCCATACCTGTGGTGCATTTCAGTTTTGCACAGTTTGCTGACCACCAGTATATAATATATAGCAGTACGGTACAGTAGGCCACTGCTCTACCTACCTCTGTGTCGTCAAGTATACATTCCATTCATACCTGTGGTGCATTTAAGTTTTGCACAGTTTGCTGACCACCAGTATATAATATATAGCAGTACGGTACAGTAGGCCACTGCTCTACCTACCTCTGTGTCGTCAAGTATACTATCCATCCATACCTGTGGTGCATTTCAGTTTTGCACAGTTTGCTGACCACCAGTATATAATATATAGCAGTACGGTACAGTAGGCCACTGCTCTACCTACCTCTGTGTCGTCAAGTAAACATTCCATTCATACCTGTGGTGCATTTAAGTTTTGCACAGTTTGCTGACCACCAGTATATAATATATAGCAGTACGGTACAGTAGGCCACTGCTCTACCTACCTCTGTGTCGTCAAGTATACTATCCATCCATACCTGTGGTGCATTTCAGTTTTGCACAGTTTGCTGACCACCAGTATATATAATATATAGCAGTACGGTACAGTAGGACACTGCTCTACCTACCTCTGTGTCGTCAAGTATACTATCCATCCATACCTGTGGTGCATTTCAGTTTTGCACAGTTTGCTGACCACCAGTATATAATATATAGCAGTATGGAACAGTAGGCCACTGCTCTACCTACCTCTGTGTCGTCAAGTATACTATCCATCCATACCTGTGGTGCATTTCAGTTTTGCACAGTTTGCTGACCACCAGCATATATAATATATAGCAGTACGGTACAGTAGGCCACTGCTCTACCTACCTCTGTGTCATCAAGTATACTATCCATCCATACCTGTGGTGCATTTCAGTTTTGCACAGTTTGCTGACCACCAGTATATAATATATAGCAATACGGTACAGTAGTCCACTGCTCTACCTACCTCTGTGTCGTCAAGTATACTATCCATCCATACCTGTGGTGCATTTCAGTTTTACACAGTTTGCTGACCACCAGTATATAATATATAGCAGTACGGTACAGTAGGCCACTGATCTACCTACCTCTGTGTCGTCAAGTATACTATCCATTCATACCTGTGGTGCATTTCACATTTGCACAGTTTGCTGACCACCAGTATATAATTTTTAGCAGTACGGTACAGTAGTTCACTGCTCTACCTACCTCTGTGTCGTCAAGTATACTATCCATCCATACCTGTGGTGCATTTTAGTTTTGCACAGTTTACTGACCACCAGTATATATAATATATAGCAGTACGGTACAGTAGGCCACTGCTCTACCTACCTCTGTGTCATCAAGTATACTATCCATCCATACCTGTGGTGCATTTCAGTTTTGCACAGTTTGCTGACCACCAGTATATAATATATAGCAATACGGTACAGTAGTCCACTGCTCTACCTACCTCTGTGTCGTCAAGTATACTATCCATCCATACCTGTGGTGCATTTCAGTTTTACACAGTTTGCTGACCACCAGTATATAATAATAATATATAGCAGTACGGTACAGTAGGCCACTGCTCTACCTACCTCTGTGTGGTCAAGTATACTATCCATCCATACCTGTGGTGCATTTCAGTTTTGCACAGATTGCTGACCACCAGTATATAATATATAGCAGTACGGTACAGTAGGCCACTGATCTACCTACCTCTGTGTCGTCAAGTATACTATCCATTCATACCTGTGGTGCATTTCAGTTTTGCACAGTTTGCTGACCACCAGTATATAATATATAGCAGTACGGTACTGATAAAGCTGAATATTTATCGTATATAAAACCCTTTGTGAGGTCTAAGAACACTGTACGCTATTTACGTATGAAGTACCGTAAGGGTACGCTTGTTGCGTAACAATCGCTTAGCCGTGGTCGAGACGCTCAAGCGTCACGTTCGCTCACGGCCAAGAGATCACAGGCAGGCACGCTATTGGCTGCTGACTATCGTAATGGTTCACTATAGCGTAACGGACGCTGTATCGGGAGCGGGCTGCTCGAGCGATACAGACGCTCACGAGAATACGCTGTTGGTATCGGGCACACTTATAGGTGAGCGACTACCGTAATGCTACGCTATCAGCGTAGCGGACGCTCGAGACCACGAGGAGATCACGAGCGGCGCTGACGCTCACAATGTTAAACCTTTAAATCTAAACCATAAACAATGTAATATGCTGTAAAACCTTTGTGTAGAGATAGGGTGTAGATGCAACCTAGTGTAACCTTATTAACTTAAAAGCTGTTTGAGCGTCACCGACGCTCTGAGAATACTAGACACTATAAGAAATACACAGATACCTGGGCTTAGGGTCCAACGCCTAATATGTATATATTTTGAATGATAAACTTGCAAAAGAATTAATACAAATACAAATCATACACTACAATATAACATAGACTACCTAACCAGCTAACTACACAGGAAATATAATACAATTACTATTTAAAGGAAAATAAGAGAGAAAGAGGAGAAGGGAGAGAGAGAGAGAGAGAAATTGGCCCACAATAACAAGAAGATCAATATAGTTGCGGAGAAACACTTACGCACAAGGGGAAACGATCGCATGCGCCTCGATATCCAGCTCCCGATTATCAGCAATGAGAACCGTTGAAGAGAGTGAACTGGATATGGTCGGCCTGCCTATTTATGCCCCACACACAATGCAATTCAATGGTCCCTACAATCTCATTGTTCATTGGACACAGGAATTCGGCTTCGCATTATAACAAAAGGTCATAGGTTGATTCATACAGGTGGGCTGTGACTGCTTCCAACTGTTCAGGTGGGTGGGACACTGAGTTTCCCGCCGCATGACTAAATAAGAACAAATAATAGTAAATGGACATAAACTTCTTATGTCCATAACTATTCGCACGAGCGATTAATCCGCTCCAAACCAACACCGGAATATTGCTATTTAAATACTCTTCCGATGGGTACCAAACACCACTGTATGACCCCTGTTAGACCCTTCGTACAATACAAAGAGGGATCTCTCTGTTCAGGAACATGCTATGTTAACTAAACTTTCAGAATCTATCAAAGGGACCATGATCTACAAAATACATTATATAGTGAAAATATGTAACGATTGAGTCGCACGCTACGATCACATAAACTCTACCGTAAATACGCATGCCGTGCGCCTGCGGGTGCCCGTGACTGTGAGTATGCGCACGTACGGGAGAGCGCACGCATGCGCAGCACGGACCTGTGTGAGGTGCAAATATGGTAGTGTGCATAGAGATATTTTTCTGACTTTGACAGTCCACCCTTTGGCAGTCAATAATAACTGCCACCTTCTAAAACATTTCAAAAGGAGAAAAATATATGTCAGGGATTAATACATTTACATGGTTGGGTAGGGGAGGAGAGGAGAAGGTAGGAAAAGGGTATGACCTAGTGAGATAGCAGAAGCATGTGTGTATGAATCCGTGCTTGGGGGTCATGTATCATCGTGCCGTACGTGTTTTAAATCAAGCTTCGAGGTATTGCGAAGTATACATTTGAATTCCTTCTTATCCCGTGGTACGGGTCTGTGGATGGGCTGTCAAACTTTACCGAGCTCTTTTCGGCTTTGGTTGTAACAAAATGGGGAGCACATTTTAGTTGATGATACATGAATGGGGGAGATATGTGATTGCTGATATCTGTGCCTGTATTCCCTATCGACTATGTGTGTCATTACCTGAGGGTTGTAGAAGTGAAGAAAAGACATAATTACGGTAAATGCGGTGGTATTCTATGTCAGGTAAATGTACATTCGTCGATTGAGGTCTTGTTTGGTGTCTGTTGAATGCAGTCTTCTTTGTGCTTTTGCCCATAAGGTGCGAGCAAAAGCTGTCAATGTCCATAGATTTACAAAAGTGTTGGGCTAGCGTAATTTTAAAATTTCTAGGGAAACTGGGGATCCATGGCATAGTTCATCAAAAATCTGTGTATCAGGTTGTCAAAACTTATTCTTTAATCCCTCTGTTGTCTGTATATCGGCTCATCAAATTCCTCGTCCAAGTGGGTCTTTTTACCTTGGAGGAAACGGAAAAACAGGTGAAAGAAACGGACCGTAGAAATCGCATTTTCATCACATCATTGTTTCTACATTTGGGTCATAAATCAAGTCCATTGGAATTACAGTTTCCCTGCTCCTTAAACTCATTACCTTAGTACGACGATTGCACCTCATTAAAGCCTGACCGCATCTAAATATCAAACCAATCGTTATGATAACACCTAAGATACATAGGAGAAACTTCCCAACATCCATTATGACTCCTTGAGCCCAGTCTCCTAAACCAGAGAACCAATTTCGCGGGTTCAACCATGACACCCAACCAGTCAGCTCATTACCTACAGCAGCAAGAGTGAGATTGTGTCTCCTGCGAAATTCCCACTTCAGTTGGAGAATATCGTCCATCTTTTGGTCTATGACCTCGACCGGGTCCTCGGTGCTATTCGTAATATATGTGCAACATTTCACGCCGTATTGTGTTGCCAGTGTGACACAATATCCGCCTGTCACTGCTGTGAGGTAATTAAGAACCATTCTATGCTGTACCAGTTCTGTTTTATAAGCTTGAAGTTCCCTTCCAGTATACCTAAACGTGTCATCATACATTTCAGTGATATTATCTAACAAATTGGCGAGCGCAGATATGTATTTATAATTCAACACTCCTCTAGCGGTGCGAGTGATATCTAACGCGATTAGAAACTGAATCCCGGTGGTTTCATGGATCATGTCAGAGGCCGGATGCTCTGTTCTTTCTATCAGGTGTCGTTTAACTACGTGCTCGTAATGGGTGTGAGTATAAGGAGTTTGGGCAACACGGTGTATGTCTTTCATTTTGTCATGTGATACAGTCATTACTTCAGGCAGTACTTTTCCAATATAACACAATCCTTCAGAGTTTGGGGCAAGCCACTTATACGCCTTTCTCCCGCATATGAAATATGCATCATCGGGGAGAACATATGGGACGGAGTAGGACATAACCATATTACACACCTTCCATGTGAAATCTCCTAACCCTAATTCTTCCATCTGCTTAGTACACGTATCAGGTTGTACGATATGTGCACAGTATCCTGGTGATACCTCTCCAACTCTCGTAATCCTATTTCCTAAGGTATACCTATACCGGAAAGATTTTCCTCTACTGGCTATGTGGCGTATAAGCTCTGTATCTGTAGGCATTCTATCTGCTCTATGCGAAAAGGTCATGGTTTGATTACTCCATGACACTTCCCAATTTCCCGGCTTTCGGGGATTGGAGATGTTAAAACATAATAGGGACCTATCCACATGGTATTGGTGGAGCTTCAAACTAGGAGTGCTGGAGATATTAAACCTCCTGTCCACCGGTCTCCCACCACTTAACTCAAGTACCTCCCCTAACGTTAAAGGAAATGGTACTAGCCCTTATTTGCTATGACCTTGAGGTACTTGAGAGCATACCCAACAATCTGTTTTATTTAACACACTACCCACTAAGGAGTGATAGTCACTCAATGGATGCCGGTCCATATGGATATTAAAACTGGATTGGCATTTCTTTATGCACCCATCCTCAATGACATTGTTACAGAGCCGACAGATACAGTTTTCTTCAGCTAACAATCCTTCACAATTCCTTCTATGGTCAATGCTATCGGATCGTTTTCTGATACTCGCCTTTGCTTGTTGATTATGTTGTTCTTGGAAAACTACGCCTCCATCTCTGTCATCAGAACCCATTCCAGAACCTCTCTCGACCTCCATGGTATTCTCGCCGGAACAGACTGCTCTGGTCAACATCATGGTCAACAGGAAAATCCGGATCACAGTCTCTTGGGGCAAGTCCATCTTGTGGGAGGAAACGGAGAAGAATGAGAAGGGGAAAAAAAATAATTTGAGGGAGAGGGGATAGGAAGTTGGAGAAAAACAATAAAAGGGAACAGGGGATCGACAACTGCTTTTGGTCTTGTGATTTTCAATGCTCAGGTGCCGCCTCAATCTTCCTGGAACAGACACTCCAGTGATACAACCTCTACCGTCTGTTCCTTATCACGGGACCTCTCTGGATCAGCAACCTTTTTACAGTGGGACGAATGAACCCAAGTCTCTCTCTCAGCAACCTTCAATGCTGTAGTGCTAGTCAATAAGACCTGGTATGGTCCTTCCCATCTGTCAATAAGGCAACCTGAGCGTAGAAAATTCCGTATCATTACATAATCCCCAGGTTCAATGTCATGACAATTACTATCTGGTAAATCAGGAATCACTAACTTCAGATTATCATTTTGATTCCTCAACTGTTTACTCATGTTAATCAAGTATTTTACAGTCACTTCATTGTTACACTTCAAATCATCCTGAGGGTTAATCATAACATGCGGTTGTCGACCAAACAAGATTTCAAAGGGAGACAGATTAAGAGGGGACCTGGGAGTGGTTCTGATGCTGTACAGTACAATGGGTAAAGCTTCTGGCCATGTCAATCCTGTCTCTGCCATCACTTTACTCAGTTTATTTTTAATAGTGCTGTTCACTCTTTCCACTTTCGCACTCGCCTGTGGACGGTATGGAGTGTGCAGCTTGCTATCAATTCCCATCAATTTACACATTCCTTGAAAGACATCACCTGTAAAATGGGTACCCCTATCACTTTCGATAATTCTAGGGATACCATATCTACATACAAATTCCTGCACAATTTTCTTAGCAGTAAACATAGCGGTATTTGTGGCCGCTGGAAATGCTTCGACCCAATTTGAGAAAACATCTATACAAACAAGTACATATTTCAAATTTCGACAAGGGGGTAATTGAATAAAGTCAATCTGTATTACCTGGAAAGGGCCGCCGGCAGGTGGGATATGAGATGGTTCTGTAGGTATTGCCTTTCCGATGTTCTTTCTCAGACAGGTAAGGCATGACATTGCCCTTTTACTCGCATGAGAAGAAAATCCTGGGGCACACCAATATGCTCTTACCAACTTGCACATCCCTTCCTTGCCCAGATGAGTCAGCCCGTGAGCTGCCTCAGCTAAGCATGGAAGGTATGCTTTGGGGGCCACTGGTTTACCGTGTCCATCCGTCCAGAGTCCTGAGGACTCCTGACCATATCCCTTTGCCTTCCAGACTGCCTTTTCCTGTGTGGAACACAAATTTTGCATCTCACACAACTTCTGTGTGTTGATGGTATTAAATACCATCAGTTGTGTGGTGTCTGTCTGTCTGGGGGTAGCAGCTGCTAATTTAGCAGCTTCGTCTGCTCGGCTGTTACCAAGTGATACTGGGTCTTGGCTATATGTGTGTGCTTTACATTTGATAACAGCCACTCTATCGGGTTCCTGTATCGCTGTTAGAAGCCTTTTTATGTGAGCTGCATGCGCTACCGGTGTACCAGCTGCCATCATGAAATTTCTGAGGCGCCATAGGGCTCCGAAATCATGGACTACCCCGAATGCGTATCTAGAGTCGGTGTAGATATTGGCTGATTTGCCCTTAGCCAATTCACATGCTCTGGTTAGGGCGACCAGTTCAGCAACCTGGGCTGAGTGAGGTGGGCCTAGCGGTTCCGCTTCTATGGTGCCTTGGTCATCTACGACTGCGTATCCAGTACACAAGTCTCCCGAGTCTGACTGTCTATGACAACTACCGTCCGTGTAGAACGTAAGTTCTACGTCTTCCAGTGGGTTGTCACTGATGTCAGGCCTTGCGGTAAAATTTTGGGTCAAATATTCCATACAATCATGAGTGTCTTCCTTTGTGTTAAATTCTCCTTCCCCACCACTCTCATCCTCCACCCTTTGTGCCTGTCCAGGCACACCTGGGAGATATGTTGCAGGATTTAATGCACTGCATCTCCTTATGGTGATGTTTACGGGGGCCATTAGTACCAATTCCCATCTTGTAAACCGCGCTGATGAGACGTGTCTGGTTTGGGCAGAATTCAACAAGGCTGACACTGCATGTGGTGTATGAATTGTGAGGTTGTGACCTAGCACGACGTCTTCGCTTTTTGTTACTAGCAATGCTATCGCTGCAACGCTTCGCAAGCATGTGGGGAGGGATCGCGCTACCGTATCTAGCTGAGCGCTGTAATATGCTACCGGCCTGCTGGCATCACCGTGCTTTTGGGTTAGTACGCCTGCCGCGCAACCAGCACTTTCTGTTCCGTATAGTTCAAAGGGTTTCCCATAGTCAGGCATACCTAATGCTGGTGCCTGCGTTAGGCACTGTTTAAGTCTCTCAAATGCTGTCTCAGACTCGTCTGTATGCGAAATCCGATCAGGTTTGTTTGAGGAGACCATCTCCTGCAAGGGTAACGCTAGAATGGAAAACCCTGGGATCCAGTTACGGCAATACCCACACATTCCTAAAAATGTTCTGATCTGTTGCTGGGTTTGTGGCAGAGTCATGTCTCTAATTGCTTGAATTCTATCAGCGGTCAGGTGTCTCAGTCCTTGTGTTAAACAGTGTCCCAAATATTTTACCTTAGTTTGGCATAATTGCAACTTGTCTTTGGAAACCTTGTGTCCTGTGTCTGAAAGATGAAACAGGAGCTGTTTCGTATCCTTCAGGGATGCTTCCAATTAATCAGAACACAGTAGTAGATCATCCACGTACTGTATTAATACTGATCCACTCACTGGTTGGAAAGACTGTAAACAATCATGCAAAGCCTGAGAAAATATACTTGGGCTATCTATGAATCCTTGTGGTAATCGAGTCCATGTGTATTGGACTCCTCTGTATGTAAATGCAAACAAATATTGACTGTCAGGGTGCAGAGGTACCGAAAAGAAAGCGAAGCAGAGGTCAATAACAGTGAAAAATTTCGCAGTGGGAGGGATTTGCATTAGGATGACAGCTGGATTTGGCACTACGGGGAACTGACTCTCAACTATTTTGTTAATCCCCCTTAGATCCTGCACTAGCCGGTAGCCCCTCCCCCCACTCTTTTTAACAGGGAAGATGGGACTATTGGCAGTGCTGGACGTTCTTTCCAGAATGCCCTGTTGTAGCAAGCGCTCTATTACGGGATACACTCCTAACTCCACCTCTGGCTTCAGAGGGTACTGTGGGATTTTTGGAGCTATCCTACCATCTTTTACTTGTACAACTACCGGAGCTACGTTTGCCATTAATCCAGTGTCCTGTCCATCTTTAGTCCAAAGTGACTCTGGTATCTGAGATGTCATTTCTTCTACTTGGGAGGGAGTCCTATTTGTCATAATGGTATGTGACATTAATTTTGACGGGGAGTCTAACATGTCTCGCACTTCCTGAGCGTGATTCTCAGGTATGTCCAAGAATACACCTTCAGGAGTACAATAAATGACGCACCCCATTTTACACAGTAAGTCTCTTCCCAGGAGATTAGTCGGTGCCGATGCAGCCAGCAAAAAGGAATGCTTGGTATGTAAAGGCCCTACTGTAATCTCGGCTGGTTTGCTAACAGGGTAGTGCTGGACTACTCCCGTTACCCCTATGGCTGGAATTGTCTTACCAGTGGTTCTCATGCCCACTGTCGAATTTATCACTGATTTGGCCGCCCCTGTGTCTACAAGAAAGTTTAATGATTTACCAGCTACATTGATTGCAATTTCTGGTTCACTTCCAAGACTTGCAATCAATTTTACTGGCTGCAGATTACATGTATGGCCACACCCCTATTGGGTATGGTGACCTCCCTGAATCCCGCTGGCAGCAACTACTTGTGATGGAGTTAATTGGGAGCTACCAGAGGCTTGCCAGTCTCTGTTCGGGGGGTATCTTTTTGTTTCCCCTGTATGTGGCTCATAACTCCGTTTCTGCGGACCTTGCTCCCAATGTCGTGTGTCGTGTCGTTGTCTAGGGGGTTGGTATGAGTTTCGTGAATTCTTCATTCTACAATCTCGTGCCATGTGTCCCTGTTTATGACAAGAATAACAAGTAACCACACTTGACTTACCCACAGGGTTTGGTGATATAAACAAAGGCTGCCTTGTGGTCAGGGCCTGTATACTTACTGACATTAATTTATCACCTTGTTGTTCCCTGTGTCTGGTGATGTTCCTATCGTGATCAATAGCAGCCTCTCTCAAAGTAGCCACAGACAGACCTCGCCAACATGGTTGTGTGGTCTGTACCCTAGTCTTCAATGACTCTTTTAAACCATCCATCAGTACCGATACTGCTACTTCTCGATGGTTTATGTTTGTTTTAATGTCCTCTATGCCTGTGTATTTTGCCATTTCTGATAATGCTCTGTGAAAATACTCTGCAGCTGTTTCTGACTCCTTCTGTTTAATGGAGAATATTTTGTTCCATTTAACTACGGCTGGGAAATACTCTTTTAACTGTAAGCTTATTCTTTTTACATTGTCTTTGTTGTACACATCTGTAAGAGGTACATCCTGATCTAATCCACAGTCAGCTAAAAATTGAGCTGCGTCGACATTGGAGGGTAAACATGCTCTCAGCAATATCTGCCAGTCTTTGTTGTTGGGCTCTAACGTGTTACCTAGGTCTCTGATGTATTTTTGGCTGGCAACTAAGTCTTTTCTAGGGTCAGGGAATTCCGACACTATGGTCCTTAATTCCATTCGGGAAAATGGGCTGTACATGGCAATGTTCCTAACAGGAGTGACTCCTGAAGTGTCTGTTTTCCCATTTGGAACTACTATTACCTTAACAGGATTAACTCTAACAACCTCATCCTGTGTAGATTCTACAGGCTGTGGTGAAATAGTTTCAGCATAGTGTATGGTGCCGTACTTACCCGTTGATACGACCTCACCTATCCCTCCGCTAGGGGCTTTCGTTACTAATCTCGGGGGTTGAGCTGTGCCTACAGTGGTCTCTGCTATGGTGGCTGCTAGAGAGAGCGCTGAAATTGTTGCCGATTCGTCCTCTTGATCACACTCCTGAGGAAAGTTCAAAACAGGGTACAACTTGCACGGGTTAATACTTGCATTGGTTAATTGGTTAACATTATCTTTAACATTTACACAGTTGCTAAGTGTTTGTTTGTTACACCTTAATGCATCATTCTCCGCAACCAATTTTTCTCCCGATATATATGGTGGCGGTGGGGCCGTGGCTATCAGTTTTCTGATCGAGCCAGATCCCGCCGCCTGAGCCAATCCTCTCTGTATGTCACCCTCCTGTTGCCACAACTGTAAATAATCATAATGCTTGATTCGTCTCTTGGCTGATTTAATGAGACATATCCTTCTCCTTAAATTCGTTAACACTTCTGTGCTGAAGCTACCTACTCTTGGGGATTTCTCCCCGTCATGTACCGTCATTCTCTCCCATTCATCACATAAAGCTTCTGTGTGACTTCCGTATTTCTCACACATTACGTATCTTGCCGACCCGACTGGTCGGTTCACTGAATCAACCCGAACCGAGGTTGATCGCCCCCTACCTGAACAAGTGGCCCCCATAGTTCGAAGGTGTTGCTTTATTCAACCAACCCTTACGCAAACCAAAATGTTCAAAATAGGCTGACGGTGGCGGTTTACCGAGTACCCCACTCACTCGCCCACGCCGACCAATACGACCTGATCACACCGATATGGTGCTGGCGTACTCGACCTAGGGCCCCTGCGACCTGAACCTCTATTTACTGGAACCTGTGAGGGTGATCCGAAGAACACTTACTCTTTCCAGTAACTATTGGTTGTTGGATAGTTCCTGAGTGAGCAGCGAACCTCCCTTAAAATAAAAAAAAATTACACAAATCACGTTAGAATGTACAAATAGCGTTTATGACCTTCGTACACAAATAGTACCGGTCAGGTTTACTAATGCACACAATTACGTGCGGTACAATCGTTCAGCACATAAGCAACTAATCTTATGTACGGAGCGACCAGTGGAATCGAAAATTGCGGCTGCGAATTCCTTCAGCCAGAGCTTGTATGGCCTATATGGGTGTTGCACCAACCCTTTCTTGGTGTTGTGCCTGTGGACTGTATAGCGGACTTCCTTGTCTGCTGTACCTGAACCTGCTGGTCTGCTATGACCTCCTGGTCTGTTACAGTATGACCTCCTGGTCTGCTACACTCTAATGCTCAAATTGTATATTTTAACCAGGGATGCCTCCCTAGCCACCATGTACGTCACTTACACGCATGTACCTCACGAGAACTCGACTTTTCTTGTGGTTCAACCTCAAAAATTGTAAAAACAAACACTCACTCACCACATATACACTTTTGTTTCTATTTCTATTTCTGCGCAGAAATTTCTCTTTAGACCAGATGTGTTACAAATTAGGAGAAGGATCTATTAATTTAAATTTCGAATTTTAAAATAGATTTGCGCGATTTATCGCCTTGCATTATTTACCGCGTTGCGCTATTTATCGCGTTGAAAAAAAATTGACGCTTGTGATTTGAGTTACGTGGGCGTACCCGTACGCTCCGTTGCGTAATATACGCTGCGTGCGTCGGCCCTTTGATTGCGTACACAAGTCTCAGTCCTTTGTTAGAGACACGTGTACGCAAAGCAAAGATCCACCGTAACACAATTTATACGTTTATCAATGTAGATGATCCTTTATCATCTACCACGCACCACACTGACTTCGCCTTGTCTCTTAGGCACAGCTGTGTGTTTGTCTATACTTTAACTATATTACCTTTACTCTTAAACTATTAAAATAGCGGCAAATCTCTCTCAGCACGTTTATCAATTATAAAAAGGCAAACAGAAGAGTGATATACGAAAATACACAAATGAAAAAGAAATGCAGATATATATGTGCGTGCGTGTGTACGCAAGACAGAAAAATAAACAGTTTTAAAAGAGACTAGCGTGTTGTTCTTACCTCCGGTTCCCGGATTCCTTCAGCACCCTTTACTAAGAGAAGCAGACGCTTATCCAAACAGCACTACGAGGAATATGATCTCCCGCCCTTTGCTGCTGGATAATGTCTGCTGAAATTACCTAGTGCAGATATGTGAAGGACGGGCGAGCCGCCAATTGATAAAGCTGAATATTTATCGTATATAAAACCCTTTGTGAGGTCTAAGAACACTGTACGCTATTTACGTATGAAGTACCGTAAGGGTACGCTTGTTGCGTAACAATCGCTTAGCCGTGGTCGAGACGCTCAAGCGTCACGTTCGCTCACGGCCAAGAGATCACAGGCAGGCACGCTATTGGCTGCTGACTAACGTAATGGTTCACTATAGCGTAACGGACGCTGTATCGGGAGCGGGCTGCTCGAGCGATACAGACGCTCACGAGAATACGCTGTTGGTATCGGGCACACTTATAGGTGAGCGACTACCGTAATGCTACGCTGTCAGCGTAGCGGACGCTCGAGACCACGAGGAGATCACGAGCGGCGCTGACGCTCACAATGTTAAACCTTTAAATCTAAACCATAAACAATGTAATATGCTGTAAAACCTTTGTGTAGAGATAGGGTGTAGATGCAACCTAGTGTAACCTTATTAACTTAAAAGCTGTTTGAGCGTCACCGACGCTCTGAGAATACTAGACACTATAAGAAATACACAGATACCTGGGCTTAGGGTCCAACGCCTAATATGTATATATTTTGAATGATAAACTTGCAAAAGAATTAATACAAATACAAATCATACACTACAATATAACATAGACTACCTAACCAGCTAACTACACAGGAAATATAATACAATTACTATTTAAAGGAAAATAAGAGTGAAAGAGGAGAAGGGAGAGAGAGAGAGAGAAATTGGCCCACAATAACAAGAAGATCAATATAGTTGCGGAGAAACACTTACGCACAAGGGGAAACGATCGCATGCGCCTCGATATCCAGCTCCCGATTATCAGCAATGAGAACCGTTGAAGAGAGTGAACTGGATATGGTCGGCCTGCCTATTTATGCCCCACACACAATGCAATTCAATGGTCCCTACAATCTCATTGTTCATTGGACACAGGAATTCGGCTTCGCATTATAACAAAAGGTCATAGGTTCATTCATACAGGTGGGCTGTGACTGCTTCCAACTGTTCAGGTGGGTGGGACACTGAGTTTCCCGCCGCATGACTAAATAAGAACAAATAATAGTAAATGGACATAAACTTCTTATGTCCATAACTATTCGCACGAGCGATTAATCCGCTCCAAACCAACACCGGAATATTGCTATTTAAATACTCTTCCGATGGGTACCAAACACCACTGTATGACCCCTGTTAGACCCTTCGTACAATACAAAGAGGGATCTATCTGTTCAGGAACATGCTATGTTAACTAAACTTTCAGAATCTATCAAAGGGACCATGATCTACAAAATACATTATATAGTGAAAATATGTAACGATTGAGTCGCACGCTACGATCACATAAACTCTACCGTAAATACGCATACCGTGCACCTGCGGGTGCCCGCGACTGTGAGTATGCGCACATACGGGAGAGCGCACGCATGCACAGCACGGACCTGTGTGAGGTGCAAATATGGTAGTGTGCATAGAGATATTTTTCTGACTTTGACAGTACAGTAGGCCACTGCTCTACCTACCTCTGTGTCGTCAAGTATACTATCCATCCATACCTGTGGTGCATTTCAGTTTTGCACAGTTTGCTGACCACCAGTATATATAATATATAGCAGTACGGTACAGTAGGCCACTGCTCTACCTACCTCTGTGTCGTCAAGTATACTATCCATCCATACCTGTGGTGCATTTCAGTTTTGCACAGATTGCTGACCACCAGTATATAATATATAGCAGTACGGTACAGTAGGCCACTGCTCTACCTACCTCTGTGTCGTCAAGTATACTATCCATTCATACCTGTGGTGCATTTCAGTTTTGCACAGTTTGCTGACCACCAGTATATAATATATAGCAGTACGGTACAGTAGGCCACTGCTCTACCTACCTCTGTGTCGTCAAATATACTATCCATCCATACCTGTGGTGCATTTCAGTTTTGCACAGTTTGCTGACCACCAGTATATATAATATATAGCAGTACGGTACAGTAGGCCACTGCTCTACCTACCTCTGTGTCGTCAAGTAAACTATCCATCCATACCTGTGGTGCATTTCAGTTTTGCACAGATTGCTGACCACCAGTATATAATATATAGCAGTACGGTACAGTAGGCCACTGCTCTACCTACCTCTGTGTCGTCAAATATACTATCCATCCATACCTGTGGTGCATTTCAGTTTTGCACAGTTTGCTGACCACCAGTATATATAATATATAGCAGTACGGTACAGTAGGACACTGCTCTACCTACCTCTGTGTCGTCAAGTATACTATCCATCCATACATGTGGTGCATTTCAGTTTTGCACAGTTTGCTGACCACCAGTATATAATATTTAGCAGTACGGTACAGTAGTTCACTGCTCTACCTACCTCTGTGTCGTCAAGTATACTATCAATCCATACCTGTGGTGCATTTCAGTTTTGCACAGTTTGCTGACCACCAGTATATAATATAGCAGTACGGTACAGTAGGCCACTGCTCTACCTACCTCTGTGTCGTCAAGTATACTATCCATCCATACCTGTGGTGCATTTCAGTTTTTCACAGTTTGCTGACCACCAGTATATAATATATAGCAGTACGGTACAGTAGGCCACTGCTCTACCTACCTCTGTGTCTTCAAGTATACTATCCATTCATACCTGTGGTGCATTTCAGTTTTGCACAGTTTGCTGACCACCAGTATATAATATATAGCAGTACCGTACAGTAGGACACTGCTCTACCTACCTCTATGTCGTCAAGTATACTATCCATCCATACCTGTGGTGCATTTCAGTTTTGCACAGTTTGCTGACCACCAGTATATAATATATAGCAGTACGGTACAGTAGGCCACTGCTCTACCTACCTCTGTGTCGTCAAGTATACATTCCATTCATACCTGTGGTGCATTTAAGTTTTGCACAGTTTGCTGACCACCAGTATATAATATATAGCAGTACGGTACAGTAGGCCACTGCTCTACCTACCTCTGTGTCGTCAAGTATACTATCCATCCATACCTGTGGTGCATTTCAGTTTTGCACAGTTTGCTGACCACCAGTATATATAATATATAGCAGTACGGTACAGTAGGACACTGCTCTACCTACCTCTGTGTCGTCAAGTATACTATCCATCCATACCTGTGGTGCATTTCAGTTTTGCAGTTTGCTGACCACCAGCATATATAATATATAGCAGTACGGTACAGTAGGCCACTGCTCTACCTACCTCTGTGTCGTCAAGTATACTATCCATCCATACCTGTGGTGCATTTCAGTTTTGCACAGTTTGCTGACCACCAGTATATAATATATAGCAATACGGTACAGTAGTCCACTGCTCTACCTACCTCTGTGTCGTCAAGTATACTAGCCATCCATACCTGTGGTGCATTTCAGTTTTACACAGATTGCTGACCACCAGTATATAATATATAGCAGTACGGTACAGTAGGCCACTGATCTACCTACCTCTGTGTCGTCAAGTATACTATCCATTCATACCTGTGGTGCATTTCACTTTTGCACAGTTTGCTGACCACCAGTATATAATATTTAGCAGTACGGTACAGTAGTTCACTGCTCTACCTACCTCTGTGTCGTCAAGTATACTATCCATCCATACCTGTGGTGCATTTTAGTTTTGCACAGTTTACTGACCACCAGTATATATAATATATAGCAGTACGGTACAGTAGGCCACTGCTCTACCCACCTCTGTGTCATCAAGTATACTATCCATCCATACCTGTGGTGCATTTCAGTTTTGCACAGTTTGCTGACCACCAGTATATATAATATATAGCAGTACGGTACAGTAGGACACTGCTCTACCTACCTCTGTGTCGTCAAGTATACTATCCATCCATACCTGTGGTGCATTTCAGTTTTGCACAGTTTGCTGACCACCAGTATATAATATATAGCAGTATGGAACAGTAGGCCACTGCTCTACCTACCTCTGTGTCGTCAAGTATACTATCCATCCATACCTGTGGTGCATTTCAGTTTTGCACAGTTTGCTGACCACCAGTATATAATATATAGCAATACGGTACAGTAGTCCACTGCTCTACCTACCTCTGTGTCGTCAAGTATTCAATCCATCCATACCTGTGGTGCATTTCAGTTTTACACAGTTTGCTGACCACCAGTATATAATAATAATATATAGCAGTACGGTACAGTAGGCCACTGTTCTACCTACCTCTGTGTCGTCAAGTATACTATCCATCCATACCTGTGGTGCATTTCAGTTTTGCACAGATTGCTGACCACCAGTATATAATATATAGCAGTACGGTACAGTAGGCCACTGATCTACCTACCTCTGTGTCATCAAGTATACTATCTATTCATACCTGTGGTGCATTTCACTTTTGCACAGTTTGCTGAACACCAGTATATAATATACAGCAGTACGGTACAGTAGGCCACTGCTCTACCTACCTCTGTGTCATCAAGTATACTATCCATCCATACCTGTGGTGCATTTCAGTTTTGCACAGTTTGCTGACCACCAGTATATAATAGATAGCAGTACTGTACAGTAGGCCACTTCTCTACCTACCTCTATGTCGTCAAGTATACTATCCATCCATACCTGTGGTGCATTTCAGTTTTGCACAGTTTGCTGACCACCAGTATATAATATATAGCAGTACGGTACAGTAGGACACTGCTCTACCTACCTCTGTGTCGTCAAGTAAACATTCCATTCATACCTGTGGTGCATTTAAGTTTTGCACAGTTTGCTGACCACCAGTATATAATATATAGCAGTACGGTACAGTAGGCCACTGCTCTACCTACCTCTGTGTCGTCAAGTATACTATCCATCCATACCTGTGGTGCATTTCAGTTTTGCACAGTTTGCTGACCACCAGTATATATAATATATAGCAGTACGGTACAGTAGGACACTGCTCTACCTACCTCTGTGTCGTCAAGTATACTATCCATCCATACCTGTGGTGCATTTCAGTTTTGCACAGTTTGCTGACCACCAGTATATAATATATAGCAGTATGGAACAGTAGGCCACTGCTCTACCTACCTCTGTGTCGTCAAGTATACTATCCATCCATACCTGTGGTGCATTTCAGTTTTACACAGTTTGCTGACCACCAGTATATAATAATAATATATAGCAGTACGGTACAGTAGGCCACTGCTCTACCTACCTCTGTGTCGTCAAGTATACTATCCATCCATACCTGTGGTGCATTTCAGTTTTGCACAGATTGCTGACCACCAGTATATAATATATAGCAGTACGGTACAGTAGGCCACTGATCTACCTACCTCTGTGTCATCAAGTATACTATCTATTCATACCTGTGGTGCATTTCACTTTTGCACAGTTTGCTGACCACCAGTATATAATATTTAGCAGTACGGTACAGTAGTTCACTGCTCTACCTACCTCTGTGTCGTCAAGTATACTATCCATCCATACCTGTGGTGCATTTTAGTTTTGCACAGTTTACTGACCACCAGTATATATAATATATAGCAGTACGGTACAGTAGGCCACTGCTCTACCTACCTCTGTGTCATCAAGTATACTATCCATCCATACCTGTGGTGCATTTCAGTTTTGCACAGTTTGCTGACCACCAGTATATAATATATAGCAGTACGGTACAGTAGGCCACTGCTCTACCTACCTCTGTGTCGTCAAGTATACATCCCATTCATACCTGTGGTGCATTTAAGTTTTGCACAGTTTGCTGACCACCAGTATATAATATATAGCAGTACGGTACAGTAGGCCACTGCTCTACCTACCTCTGTGTCGTCAAGTATACTATCCATCCATACCTGTGGTGCATTTCAGTTTTGCATAGATTGCTGACCACCAGTATATATAATATATAGCAGTACGGTACAGTAGGACACTGCTCTACCTACCTCTGTGTCGTCAAGTATACTATCCATCCATACCTGTGGTGCATTTCAGTTTTGCACAGTTTGCTGACCACCAGTATATAATATATAGCAGTATGGAACAGTAGGCCACTGCTCTACCTACCTCTGTGTCGTCAAGTATACTATCCATCCATACCTGTGGTGCATTTCAGTTTTGCACAGTTTGCTGACCACCAGTATATAATATATAGCAATACGCTACAGTAGTCCACTGCTCAACCTACCTCTGTGTCGTCAAGTATACTATCCATCCATACCTGTGGTGCATTTCAGTTTTACACAGTTTGCTGACCACCAGTATATAATAATAATATATAGCAGTACGGTACAGTAGGCCACTGCTCTACCTACCTCTGTGTCGTCAAGTATACTATCCATCCATACCTGTGGTGCATTTCAGTTTTGCACAGATTGCTGACCACCAGTATATAATATATAGCAGTACGGTACAGTAGGCCACTGATCTACCTACCTCTGTATCGTCAAGTATACTATCCATTCATACCTGTGGTGCATTTCACTTTTGCACAGTTTGCTGACCACCAGTATATAATATACAGCAGTACGGTACAGTAGGCCACTGCTCTACCTACCTCTGTGTCGTCAAGTATACTATCCATCCATACCTGTGGTGCATTTCAGTTTTGCACAGTTTGCTGACCACCAGTATATATAATATATAGCAGTACGGTACAGTAGGACACTGCTCTACCTACCTCTGTGTCGTCAAGTATACTATCCATCCATACCTGTGGTGCATTTCAGTTTTGCACAGTTTGCTGACCACCAGTATATAATATATAACAGTACGGTACAATAGTTCACTGCTCTACCTTCCTCTGTGTCGTCAAGTATACTATCCATCCATACCTGTGGTGCATTTCAGTTTTGCACAGTTTGCTGACCACCAGTATATAATATATAGCAGTACGGTACAGTTGGCCACTGCTCTACCTACCTCTGTGTCGTCAAGTATACTATCCATCCATACCTGTGGTGCATTTCAGTTTTGCACAGTTTGCTGACCACCAGTATATAATATATAGCAGTACGGTACAGTAGGCCACTGCTCTACCTACCTCTGTGTCGTCAAGTATACTATCCATCCATACCTGTGGTGCATTTCAGTTTTGCACAGTTTGCTGACCACCAGTATATATAATATATAGCAGTACGGTACAGTAGGCCACTGCTCTACCTACCTCTGTGTCGTCAAGTATACTATCCATTCATACCTGTGGTGCATTTCAGTTTTGCACAGTTTGCTGACCACCAGTATAAAATATATAGCAATACGGTACAGTAGTCCACTGCTCTACCTACCTCTGTGTCGTCAAGTATACTATCCATCCATACCTGTGGTGCATTTCAGTTTTGCACAGATTGCTGACCACCAGTATATAATATATAGCAGTAGGTATAGTAGGCCACTGCTCTACCTACCTCTGTGTCGTCAAGTATACTATCCAATCATACCTGTGGTGCATTTCAGTTTTGCACAGTTTGCTGACCACCAGTATATAATATATAGCAGTACGGTACAGTAGGCCACTGCTCTACCTACCTCTGTGTCGTCAAATATACTATCCATCCATACCTGTGGTGCATTTCAGTTTTGCACAGTTTGCTGACCACCAGTATATATAATATATAGCAGTACGGTACAGTAGGAGACTGCTCTACCTACCTCTGTGTCGTCAAGTATACTATCCATCCATACCTGTGGTGCATTTCAGTTTTGCACAGTTTGCTGACCACCAGTATATAATATTTAGCAGTACGGTACAGTAGTTCACTGCTCTACCTACCTCTGTGTCGTCAAGTATACTATCCATCCATACCTGTGGTGCATTTCAGTTTTGCACAGTTTGCTGACCACCAGTATATAATATATAGCAGTACGGTACAGTAGGCCACTGCTCTACCTACCTCTGTGTCGTCAAGTATACTATCCATCCATACCTGTGGTACATTTCAGTTTTGCACAGTTTGCTGACCACCAGTATATAATATATAGCAGTACGGTACAGTAGGCCACTGCTCTACCTACCTCTGTGTCGTCAAGTATACTATCCATTAGAGATGAGCGGGTTCGGTACCTCGGAATCCGAACCCGCCCGAACTTCAGTTTTTTTTTACACGGGGCCGAGCGACTCGGATCTTCCCGCCTTGCTCGGTTAACCCGAGCGCGCCCGAACGTCATCATCCCGCTGTCGGATTCTCGCGAGGCTCGGATTCTATCGCGAGACTTGGATTCTATATAAGGAGCCGCGCGTCGCCGCCATTTTCACACGTGCATTGAGATTCATAGGGAGAGGACGTGGCTGGCGTCCTCTCCGTTTATAGAGAAGAGAGTGAGACTAGAGTAGAGAGAGACACAGTAGTAATTTTGGGGAGCATTAGGAGGAGTACTTTAGGAGGAGTACTACTATTTGCTGAAGTGATAGATAGATAGTGTGACTGTATAATGTATATCTGACTTGTGGGGGAGACACTGACAGTGGGGAGCAGTTAGAGTCTGAGAGCAGGACTTGCTGCCAGAGTGCCACACTGCCATTGTGACCACACTGACCACCAGTATAATATATATTGTGATTGTCTGCTTAGGAGTACTACTTGCAAGTTGCTGATAGTGTGACCAGTGACCTGACCACCAGTTTAATAATCACCACCAGTTTAATATATATAATATATATATATAATTGTATATAATATATATATATATAATATTGTATACCACCTACCTGTTTTTTTTTTTCTTTCTTCTTCTTTATACATACTACTATAGTAGCTTACTGTAGCAGTCTGCGGTGCTGCTGAGCTGACAGTGTCCAGCAGGTCCGTCATCAGTCATTACATAATAAATATATATTATATACCTGTCCGGCTGCAGTACTAGTGATATTATATATATATATATATATATATATATATATATTGATTTCATCTCATTATCATCCAGTCTATATTAGCAGCAGACACAGTACAGTAGTCCACGGCTGTAGCTACCTCTGTGTCGGCAGTCGCTGGTCCATCCATAATTGTATACCACCTACCCGTGGTTTTTTTTTTTTCTTTCTTCTTTATACATACTACTATAGTAGCTTACTGTAGCAGTCTGCGGTGCTGCTGAGCTGACAGTGTCCAGCAGGTCCGTCATCAGTCATTACATAATAAATATATCTACCTGTCTGGCTGCAGTACTAGTGTGATATTATATATATATATATATATTGATTTCATCTCATTATCATCCAGTCTATATTAGCAGCAGACACAGTACGGTAGTCCACGGCTGTAGCTACCTCTGTGTCGGCAGTCGCTGGTCCATCCATAATTGTATACCACCTACCCGTGTTTTTTTTTTTTTCTTTCTTCTTTATACATACTACTATAGTAGCTTACTGTAGCAGTCTGCGGTGCTGCTGAGCTGACAGTGTCCAGCAGGTCCGTCATCAGTCATTACATAATAAATATATCTACCTGTCCGGCTGCAGTACTAGTGTGATATTATATATATATATATATATTGATTTCATCTCATTATCATCCAGTCTATATTAGCAGCAGACACAGTACGGTAGTCCACGGCTGTAGCTACCTCTGTGTCGGCAGTCGCTGGTCCATCCATAATTGTATACCACCTACCCGTGTTTTTTTTTTTTTCTTTCTTCTTTATACATACTACTATAGTAGCTTACTGTAGCAGTCTGCGGTGCTGCTGAGCTGACAGTGTCCAGCAGGTCCGTCATCAGTCATTACATAATAAATATATATTATATACCTGTCCGGCTGCAGTACTAGTGATATTATATATATATATATTGATTTCATCTCATTATCATCCAGTCTATATTAGCAGCAGACACAGTACGGTAGTCCACGGCTGTAGCTACCTCTGTGTCGGCAGTCGCTGGTCCATCCATAATTGTATACCACCTACCCGTGGTTTTTTTTTTTTCTTTCTTCTTTATACATACTACTATAGTAGCTTACTGTAGCAGTCTGCGGTGCTGCTGAGCTGACAGTGTCCAGCAGGTCCGTCATCAGTCATTACATAATAAATATATCTACCTGTCCGGCTGCAGTACTAGTGTGATATTATATATATATATATTGATTTCATCTCATTATCATCCAGTCTATATTAGCAGCAGACACAGTACGGTAGTCCACGGCTGTAGCTACCTCTGTGTCGGCAGTCGCTGGTCCATCCATAATTGTATACCACCTACCCGTGGTTTTTTTTTTTTCTTTCTTCTTTATACATACTACTATAGTAGCTTACTGTAGAAGTCTGCGGTGCTGCTGAGCTGACAGTGTCCAGCAGGTCCGTCATCAGTCATTACATAATAAATATATATTATACAGGTTGAGTATCCCATATCCAAATATTCCGAAATACGGAATATTCCGAAATACGGACTTTTTTGAGTGAGAGTGAGATAGTGAAACCTTTGTTTTTTGATGGCTCAATGTACACAAACTTTGTTTAATACTCAGTTATTAAAAATATTGTGTTAAATGACCTTCAGGCTGTGTGTATAAGGTGTATATGAAACATAAATGAATTGTGTTAATGTACACACACTTTGTTTAATGCACAAAGTTATAAAAAATATTGTCTAAAATGACCTTCAGGCTGTGTGTATAAGGTGTAAATGTAACATAAATGCATTCTGTGCTTAGACTTAGGTCCCATCACCATGATATCTCATTATGGTATCTAATTATTCCAAAATACGGAAAAATCCCATATCCAAAATTCCTCTGGTCCCAAGCGTTTTGGATAAGGGATACTCAACCTGTATACCTGTCCGGCTGCAGTACTAGTGATATTATATATATATTGATTTCATCTCATTATCTTTGCGTCATGTGCTGTTTGGGGAGTGTTTTTTGGAAGGGCCATCCTGCGTGACACTGCAGTGCAACTCCTAGATGGGCCCGGTGTTTGTGTCGGCCACTAGGGTCGCTTAGCTTAGTCATCCAGCGACCTCGGTGCAAATTTTAGGACTAAAAATAATATTGTGAGGTGTGAGGTATTCAGAATAGACTGAAAATGAGTGGAAATAATGGTTATTGAGGTTAATAATACTTTGGGATCAAAATGACCCCCAAATTCAATGATTTAAGCTGTTTTTTAGGGTTTTTTGAAAAAAACACCCGAATCCAAAACACACCCGAATCCGACAAAAAAAATTCGGTGAGGTTTTGCCAAAACGCGGTCGAACCCAAAACACGGCCGCGGAACCGAACCCAAAACCAAAACACAAAACCCGAAAAATTTCAAGTGCACATCTCTACTATCCATCCATACCTGTGGTGCATTTCAGTTTTGCACAGTTTGCTGACCACCAGTATATATAATATATAGCAGTACGGTACAGTAGGCCACTGCTCTACCTACCTCTGTGTCGTCAAGTATACTATCCATTCATACCTGTGGTGCATTTCAGTTTTGCACAGTTTGCTGACCACCAGTATATAATATATAGCAGTACCGTACAGTAGGCCACTGCTCTACCTACCTCCGTGTCGTCAAGTATACTATCCATCCATACCTGTGGTGCATTTCAGTTTTGCACAGTTTGCTGACCACCAGTATATAATATATAGCAGTACGGTACAGTAGTCCACTGCTCTAGCTACCTCTGTGTCGTCAAGTATACTATCCATCCATACCTGTGGTGCATTTCAGTTTTGCACAGTTTGCTGACCACCAGTATAAAATATATAGCAGTACGGTACAGTAGTTCACTGCTCTACCTACCTCTGTGTCGTCAAGTATACTATCCATCCATACCTGTGGTGCATTTCAGTTTTGCACAGTTTGCTGACCACCAGTATATAATTTATAGCAGTACGGTACAGTAGGCCACTGCTCTACCTACCTCTGTGTCGTCAAGTATACTATCCATCCATACCTGTGGTGCATTTCAGTTTTGCACAGTTTGCTGACCACCAGTATATAATATATAGCAGTACGGTACAGTAGGCCACTGCTCTACCTACCTCTGTGTCGTCAAGTATACTATCCATCCATACCTGTGTTGCATTTCAGTTTTGCACAGTTTGCTGACCACCAATATATATAATATATAGCAGTACGGTACAGTAGGCCACTGCTCTACCTACCTCTGTGTCGTCAAGTATACTATCCATTCATACCTGTGGTGCATTTCAGTTTTGCACAGTTTGCTGACCACCAGTATATAATGTATAGCAGTACCGTACAGTAGGCCACTGCTCTACCTACCTCTGTGTCGTCAAGTTTACTATCCATCCATACCTGTGGTGCATTTCAGTTTTGCACAGTTTGCTGACCACCAGTATATAATATATAGCAGTACAGTACAGTAGGCCACTGCTCTACCTACCTCTGTGTCGTCAAGTATACTATCCATCCATACCTGTGGTGCATTTCAGTTTTGTACAGTTTGCTGACCACCAGTATAAAATATATAGCAGTACGGTACAGTAGGCCACTGCTCTACCTACCTCTGTGTCGTCAAGTATACTATCCATCCATACCTGTGGTGCATTTCAGTTTTGCACAGTTTGCTGACCACCAGTATATAATATATAGCAGTACCGTACAGTAGTCCACTGCTCTACCTACCTCTGTGTCGTCAAGTATACTATCCATCCATACCTGTGGTGCATTTCAGTTTTGCACAGTTTGCTGACCACCAGTATATAATATATAGCAGTACGGTACAGTAGGCCACTGCTCTACCTACCTCTGTGTCGTCAAGTTTACTATCCATCCATACCTGTGGTGCATTTCAGTTTTGCACAGTTTGCTGACCACCAGTATATAATATATAGCAGTACGGTACAGTAGGCCACTGCTCTACCTACCTCTGTGTCGTCAAGTATACTATCCATCCATACCTGTGGTGCATTTAAGTTTTTGTGCGCAGTATATATAGTAGTAGGCCATTTCTATTGATAAATATATTACTGGCATATAATTCCACACATTAAAAAATGGAGAACAAAAAATGTGGAGGGTAAAACAGGGAAAGACCAAGATCCACTACCACCTCATACTGAAGCTGCTGCCACTAGTCATGGCCGAGATGATGAATTGCCATCAACGTCGTCTGCCAAGGCCGATGCCCAATGTCATAGTAGAGAGCATGTAAAATCCAAAAAACAAAAGTTCAGTAAAATAACCCAAAAATCTAAATTAAAATCGTCTGAGGAGAAGCGTAAACTTGCCAATATGCCATTTACGACACGGAGTGGCAAGGAACTGCTGAGGCCCTCTCCTATGTTCCTCATGACTAGTGGGTCAGCTTCACATGAGGATTGAAGCACTCATCCTCTCGCTAGAAAAATGAAAATACTTAAGCTGGCAAAAGCACAGCAAAGAACTGTGCGTTCTTCTAAATTACAAATCCCCAAGGAGAGTCCAATTGTGTCGGTTGCGATGCCTGACCTTCCCAGCACTGGATGGGAAGAGGTGGCGCCTTCCACCATTTGCATGCCCCCTGCAAGTGCTGGAAGGAACACCCGCAGTCCAGTTCCTGATAGTCAAATTGAAGATGTGTTATGATTCCAGCACTCTGGTCTGAGGAGATCTTATAGCAAGGACCTGAGCACTGGAACGTAATGCTGGGAAAGGGAGCGGGAATGGAAAATAGCCCCTTGCTCCCTAACTCCGTTGTCTCGCCCGTGCTGTCAGAAATCCCTTGCGAGACTATGGTTGCTTGAGCCCATGGCAGCCGCGTTTGAAGGGCGGATTACGTCTGCCCAACTCCGATGCCCCCTCAGGTCTTAATGGGAGACAAAGGGAAATCCGAGACAGGGTGATAACAAGGGGCCCTCTAACTAAGCAACAGAGCCAGGGGCTAAGCTAACTTAAAACTAGAATATGGGCGGAAAAACCGCCAGGGAAAAGGACAACCAAAATACCCACTTGTCCACTCTCCTACCCGGCACCGCCAATTTCCGGAGAGGACTTGTGGAAGCGGAACCCTCCGCAAATGCTCCGAAACAGAATACAAAATAAAGTGGGCTGAGCCGCAGCACACGGCAGAGCCGCAACTCACGAGATTCTCTGGCGACAGTTGCAGACAATAGGGGACCAGAAGACTTCTTGGGATGAGATGACAACTCCAAGATTCAGGAACTCTGAGGACAGGAATGACCGGATACAGCAGGACTAGAACAGACGTTCAGCAAACCTAAGCAGCATGCAGGAAGCTATTACCGGCGTCTGTGTGAAGCACTGAGAAGGTATTTAGCAAGGAGTCCTCCAATCAGATGTTCAGAGTCTGATTACCCTAAATGCTGTGCAGCTGCCCTGCTGCACGCCCAGGAGACCAGTGTGTGTATTAGATTGACCCTGCAACGGGGAACGCGGTCCGCCAGTGGCGTCCCCGTTGCTAGGGTCAAGGCAGCTCAGTGCGCCCGGCGTCCCTGCGTTGCTAGGGAGCCGGCGGCTACGCGCGCATGGCGTCCCAGCGTTGCTAGGGACCCGGCGGCTAGCACGCTTGGCGTCCATAGTTGCTAGGCACCGGGCCGCAAGGACATCGCGGACCACGGCGCCTAACAAGATGTCACTGTTGAAGTACACCAGGATGAGGATATGAGTGTTGCTGGCGCTGGGGAGGAAATTGAAAAGGATTCTGATGGTGAGGTGGTTTGTTTAAGTCAGGCACCCGGGGAGACACCTGTTGTCCGTGGGACGAATATGGCCATTGACATGCCTGGTCACAATACGAAAAAAATCACCTCTTCGGTGTGGAATTATTTCAACAGAAATGCGGACAACTGGTGTCAAGCCGTGTGTTGCCTTTGTCAAGCTGTAATAAGTAGGGGTAAGGACGTTAACCACCTAGGAACATCCTCCCTTATACGTCACCTGGAGCGCATTCATCAGAAGTCATTGACAAGTTCAAACACTTTGGGTGACAGTGGAAGCAGTCCACTGACAACTAAATCCCTTCCTTTTGTATCCAAGCTCCTGCAAACCACACCACCAACTCCCTCAGTGTCAATTTCCTCCTTACACAGGAAAGCCAATAGTCCTGCAGGCCATGTCACTGTCAAGTCTGACGAGTTCTCTCCTGCCTGGGATTCCTCCGATGCATCCTTGAGTGTAACGCCTACTGCTGCTGGCGCTGCTGTTGTTGCTGCTGGGAGTCGATCGTCATCCCAGAGGGGAAGTCGGAAGACCACTTGTACTACTTCCAGTAAGCAATTGACTGTCCAACAGTCCTTTGCGAGGAAGATGAAATATCACAGCACTCATCCTGCTGCAAAGCGGATAACTCAGGCCTTGGCAGCCTGGGTGGTGAGAAACGTGTTTCCGGTATCCACCGTTAATTCACAGGGTACTAGAGAATTGATTGAGGTACTGTTTACCCGTTACCAAATACCATCTAGGTTCCATTTCTCTAGGCAGGCGATACCGAAAATGTACACAGACCTCAGAAAAAGAGTCACCAGTGTCCTAAAAAATGCAGTTGTACCCAATGTCCACTTAACCACGGACATGTGGACAAGTGGAGCAGGGCAGACTCAGGACTATATGACTGTGACAGCCCACTGGGTAGATGTATTGCCTCCCGCAGCAAGAACAGCAGCGGCGGCACCAGTAGCAGCATCTCGCAAACGCCAACTTGTTCCTAGGCAGGCTACGCTTTGTATCACCGCTTTCCATAAAAGGCACACAGCTGACAACCTCTTACGGAAACATCATCGCAGAATGGTTTACCCCAATTGGACTCTCCTTGGGATTTGTGACATCGGACAACACCACCAATATTGTGCGTGCATTACATCTGGGCAAATTCCAGCACGTCGCATGTTTTGCACATACATTGAATTTGGTGGTGCAGAATTATTTAAAAAACGACAGGGGTGTGCAAGAGATGCTGTCGGTGGCCCTAAGAATTGCAGTCCACTTTCGGCATTCAGCCACCACGTACCGGAGACTGGAGCACCAGCAAACACTCCTGAACCTGCCCTGCCATCATCTGAAGCATGAGGTGGTAACGAGGTGGAATTAAACCCTCTATATGCTTCAGAGGATGGAGGAGAAGCAAAAGGCCCTTCAAGCCTATACAGCTACCTACGATATAGGCAAAGGAGGGGAAATGCACCTGTCTCAAGCGCAGTGGAGAATGATTTCAACGTTGTGCAAGGTTCTGAAACCCTTTGAACTTGCCAAACGTGAAGTCAGTTGAGACACTGCCAGCCTGAGTCAGGTCATTCCCCTCATCAGGCTTTTGCAGAAGAAGATGGAGAGATTGAAGGAGGAGCTTAAACAGAGCGATTCCGCTTGGCATGTGGGACTTGTGGATGGAGCCCTTAATTCGCTTAACCAGTATTCACGGGTGGTCAATCTGTTGAAATCAGAGCACTACATTTTGGCCACCGTGCTCGATCCTAGATTTAAAACCTACGTTGTATCTCTCTTTCCGGCAGACACAAGTCTGCAGAGGTTCAAAGACCTGCTGGTGAGAAAATTGTCAAGTAAAGCGGAACGTGACCCATCAACAGCTCCTCCTTCACATTCTCCCGCAACTGGGGCGGCGAGGAAAAGGCTAAGTAGTCCGAGCCCACCCGCTGGCGGTGATTCAGGGCAGTCTGGAGCGAGTGCTGACATCTGGTCCGGACTGAAGGACCTGCCAACGATTACTGACATGTCGTCTACTGTCACTGCATATGATTCTGTCACCATTGAAAGAATGGTGGAGGATTATATGAGTGACCGCATCCAAGTAGGCACGTCAGACAGTCCGTACGTATACTGGCAGGAAAAAGAGGCAATTTGGAGGCCCTTGCACAAACTGGCTTTATTTTACCTAAGTTGCCCCCCTCCAGTGTGTACTCCGAAAGAGTGTTTAGTGCAGCCGCTCACCTTGTCAGCAATCGGCGTATGAGGTTACTTCCAGAAAATGTGGAGAAGATGATGTTCATCAAAATGAATTATAATCAATTCCTCCGTGGAGACATTCACCAGCAATTGCCTCCAGAAAGTACACAGGGACCTGAGATGGTGGATTCCAGTGGGGACGGATTAATAATCTGTGAGGAGGGGGATGTACACAGTGAAAGGGGTGAGGAATCGGACGATGAGTAGGAGATGGACATCTTGCCTCTGTAGAGCCAGTTTGTGCAAGGAGAGATTGATTGCTTCTTTTTTGGTGGGGGCCCAAACCAACCAGTCATTTCAGTCACAGTCGTGTGGCAGACCCTGTCACTGACATGATGGGTTTGTTAAAGTTTGCATGTCCTGTTTATACAGCATAAGGGTGGGTGGGAGGGCCCAAGGACAATTCCATCTTGCACCTCTTTTTTCTGTAATTAACCTTTGCATCATGTGCTGTTTGGGGACTATTTTTTGAAGTGCCATCCTCTCTGACACTGCAGTGCCACTCCTAGATGGGCCAGGTGTTTGTGTCGGCCACTTGGGTCGCTTAGCTTAGTCACACAGCTACCTCATTGCGCCTCTTTTTTTCTTTGCATCATGTGCTGTTTGGGGACTATTTTGTTGAAGTGCCATCCTGTCTGACACTGCAGTGCCACTCCTAGATGGGCCAGGTATTTGTGTCGGCCACTTGGGTCGCTTAGCTTAGTCACACAGCTACCTCATTGCGCCTCTTTTTTTCTTTGCATCATGTGCTGTTTGGGGACTATTATTTTGAAGTGCCATCCTGTCTGACACTGCAGTGCCACTCCTAGATGGGCCAGGTGTTTGTGTCGGCCACTTGGGTCGCTTAGCTTAGTCACACAGCTACCTCATTGCGCCTCTTTTTTTCTTTGCATTATGTGCTGTTTGGGGACTATTTTGTTGAAGTGCCATCCTGTCTGACACTGCAGTGCCACTCCTAGATGGGCCAGGTGTTTGTGTCGGCCACTTGGGTCGCTTAGCTTAGTCACACAGCTACCTCATTGCGCCTCTTTTTTTCTTTGCATCATGTGCTGTTAGGGGACTATTTTTTTCAAGTGCCATCCTGTCTGACACTGCAGTGCCACTCCTAGATGGGCCAGGTGTTTGTGTCGGCCACTTGGGTCGCTTAGCTTAGTCACACAGCTACCTCATTGCGCCTCTTTTTTTCTTTGCATCATGTGCTGTTTGGGGACAATTCTTTTAATCTACCATCCTGTCTAACACTGCAGTGCCACTCCTAGATGGGCCAGGTGTTTGTGTCGGCCACTTGGGTCGCTTAGCTTAGTCACACAGCTACCTCATTGCGCCTCTTTTTTTCTTTGCATCATGTGCTGTTTGGGGACTATTTTTTTGAAGTGCCATCCTGTCTGACACTGCAGTGCCACTCCTAGATGGGCCAGGTGTTTGTGTCGGCCACTTGGGTCGATTAGCTTAGTCACACAGCTACCTCATTGCGCCTCTTTTTTTCTTTGCATCATGTGCTGTTTGGGGACTATTTTTTTGAAGTGCCATCCTGTCTGACACTGCAGTGCCACTCCTAGATGGGCCAGGTGTTTGTGTCGGCCACTTGGGTCGCTTAGCTTAGTCACACAGCTACCTCATTGCGCCTCTTTTTTGCTTTGCATCATGTGCTGTTTGGGGACTATTTTTTTGAAGTGCCATCCTGTTTGACACTGCAGTGCCACTCCTAGATGGGCCAGGTGTTTGTGTCGGCCACTTGGGTCGATTAGCTTAGTCACACAGCTACCTCATTGCGCCTCTTTTTTTCTTTGCATCATGTGCTGTTTGGGGACTATTTTTTTGAAGTGCCATCCTGTCTGACACTGCAATGCCACTCCTAGATGGGCCAGGTGTTTGTGTCGGCCACTTGGGTCGCTTAGCTTAGTCATCCAGCGACCTCGGTGCAAATTTTAGGACTTAAAATAATATTGTGAGCTGTGAGGTGTTCAGAATAGACTGGAAATGAGTGTAAATTATGGTTGTTGAGGTTAATAATACTATGGGATCAAAATGACCCCCAAATTCTATGATTTAAGCTGTTTTTGAGGGGTTGTAAAAAAAAAACACCCGAATCCAAAACACACCCGAATCCGACAAAAAAATTTCAGGGAAGTTTTGCCAAAACGCGTCCGAATCCAAAACACGGCCGCGGAACCGAATCCAAAACCAAAACACAAAACCCGAAAAATTTCCAGTGCACATCACTAGTATACATATTAACTAAGTAGGACAGTTTGCAGGGGCAGTATGTGCATGTCTTACCTGTTTACACCCCATTCAAGATGGAATATGGTACAGTACAGTGGAAATACTTTGCAGTTACTGGCACTTTTTGGGCTGACAGTACCAACACAAGCATCCAAGTGCAACCCCCAAACAAGTGCAGCCTCCAGGCACGTGCCTCACATACCTAATGGGAAATTCACTACTGCCACCACTACCACCTTATTATTTCACTTTACCATTTTCCTCTTTTTCTCTTTATCTGTGTAATCTCACCTCCCTCTGTCTTATACCATGTCTCTCTTTCTCTTCCTGTTTTATCCCATCTCTCTCTCTTTTCTGGCTGGGAAAATAATAGTGTATGTAGTTTGTCCCTGGTGGTAGTCTAAGCAGGGAGCATTGGGCGAATGAGGTTCTAGTCTATCTGGCTCTCACTGCAAGTGTCAGGAACAGATGTTTTAGAGCATTGTATATGGCATTCCTAGTTGGACTGAACTGTACATAGTAAATACCGAATAGCAGATAGAAACTATATGCCCCCAACATAATTGTATCCACCACTTTGTTTGTAGTCTAAACTCTAGTTCTTGTTTGTGAATATTATCTGTATATTGCATGCCCCCCCCCCTTTCACAGGTTTCTCTTACCTGACAACCTTTGTCTGCTTCCGATAATCATTTGCTTGTCTCCCTTTGCCTGCCAGATTCAGTGGCCTACCTTGTGTATAGTCTGTTAGGAGTTCAATGGATTAGGGCAGAGGTTCCCAAACGCGGTCCTCAAGACACCCCAACAGTCCAGGTTTTAGGTATATCCATGGCTCAGCACAGAAGGTTAAATCACATTGACTAAGGTGCTAATTAAGTCACTTGTGGCCAAGCATGGATACATTTAAAACCAGGGTCATTGGGGTGCCTAGAGGACTGCGTTTGGGAACCTCTGGATTAGGGGATTTCCATGGTGATGTCACGTAATGCACTTTACAAGGTAGCTCTGGCTGGAGATTCCATAGGTCCTGATTAGAGCCCATTCACACATTTTTTACATTGTGATACTTTCTGTCTCATAGCTGTCTGTTTCCTTTTAAAAGTTTTGTGTAAATCTTAATTACCCCAATTCTTAATCTGTGATAATTAACCATTAAATAGTATGTTGCATTTTCAAGGGGATAAATTTATCTGATCATACAGTACAATATATTTATTTTATCATGAAGTGCTTTGATATAATGATATTTCAGATCATGTAGTCAGGTTTTATGTTATCCAATAAACTAATTTTATAAACCATCTGTACTGTATAGAAATGTTGATATTATGAAAAACAGCTGCTTAAGTGGCATTGATACTGATTTCTTCTTAAATTAAATACTCTCATGTAACTAGGAACCTGACTAGCCATCATGTACAGTATGTAGCTATCTTTTTTGTAGCGAGTTCAATGGAAAAAAGGCATTGAGGAAATCTTTGCGTGCAGTGCTTCAGAATTGCTCTTTGTCATGAAAATAATCCACAAGATGGAAAGTAAGATCTTAGATTGAGAACATAAATAGATATATTACTGTATAACATACAGTATGTTTGGTTTGGTTAATATGTGCCAAAGTATAAAGCGTAAAGAAAAGCTGTGGAAAATACCATTGTATTGTCGGGCTCATCTATAACTAATCAAAACATATAACTGTAGATTTCACATTGTGGCCAGGATGTAATGAAGTCCGAGTTTGGCGGTCGTGCGGGATGCTGGCTGAATGCAGACTTCTTTTTAAAAGGGGCAATCATGTACAAGGCATGGTTTAGCCTTGTAAGTGTTTGTCCCTTTAAAAAATGTCTGAGTTCAGGCAGTGGGGGTCATTCTGACCCGATCGCACGCTGCAGTTTTTCGCAGCGGTGCGATCGGGTCAGAAATGCGCATGTGCCGGCGATGTCACACGCAGCCACTGCGGGCCGGGGAGCGAAGAGTAGCTCCCGGCCAGCACGCTAAAGCTGTGCTGGTCGGGAGCTATTCTGGAAGTGCAAAGGCATTGCCGCTGTGCGATGCCTTTGCACTTCTGTGGGGGAGGGGGGGGGGGGCAGAACTGACATGCGGGGCAGACTAGCCCTGTGCTGGGCGTCCTCCCGCATGTCTGAGTTCATAATCATAGCTGTGCTAAATTTAGCACAGCTACGATCAACTCGGAATGACCCCCAGTATCCTGCACGCAGTCAACCTCAGAATTAATTACATCCCGCCCTGTTTGTCCATTTTAGGGCATACCTCATCCATACCAGAGAGTACCATTGATAATAAATGTTAGAGTTGCTCATACTCTGTTTTTGAACAATACCAACAGGTGATTTGTCTCTTCTGATAATGTCGATAATATCTTAAAACATAAAGCTATACCTTAAACACACCTTAAATACACTTTAAACCTTTAGCCGCTGCGGCCGCTATACTTAATACACACGCTCTGTACTTTATACACTGTTTGCGTACGGAGTCCTGTATCACTGTACGGACTTAGCGTACAAACGCCGCGCTGGGGGTACGAAGTACACACAGCGCGCACACACCCAGAGATTCACTTTAAACCTTATACAGCAATGTGATGCTTTACTAATACACTCTTAAACCTTAGCAGGAAAAGGAAGACACAACACTGATTTGTAGTTAATCACTGGGTTCCGACACCACAGAGTAATATTTCTGAAAGGGGGTTAACAATACAAATTATGCACTACAATACAACAGAGTAAATGGCTACAGTCAATGTACATACGTGAGAATATTCGCATGCGCCTCCCGGTCCGGTCCTCCGCTATCAGGTTGATAACGTTGAGAGTCTTGTGTCAGGCCGGGCTGCAGCAGGTTTTATTTATACAAGTCTTCCAAAAGCAATACAATGGATACTGTAATCCCGTTGTCCATTGGACACAGAAATGCACTTTTACAGTACAAGAGAGGTCATAGGTTGATTTGAAAAGGTAGGCGATGTCTTTCCCAACTGCTCTTGTGGGTGGTCTCCTCTGGATTCCCGCCGCATACATAATATACAGTAAATACAGTTTATATCTATATTCTGCTTCTGCACCTAACTATCCGCAGGAACAAGCGATCTTCCGCAAACCAACACCGGAATATTACCCTTAAAATACCCTACAGCTGGATACCAAACACCACCTTATAACCTTAGTCTGTCCCCTCTTATCCTGTAAAGGTGAATCCCTTTGTTCTGGAATCATTTAAACTGTTGATACTTTCTGATGTGGTGCAGGGGGACTATGTGTACAATGTGTACTATTTGGATTAAATATGTAATGTTTTGATAGCTCTCCATGCATTCACAAACTCCGCCGTAAATACCCATACCACGCACAGGACCGCGGGAGCGACCGTACGCAAATTGCAGATGTGTGCACGCACGGCGGAACAAGTAAACGCGCAGTGGGCATGTGTGTGCAGTTTATACGTGTTGTGTGTTCTTCAATATTTTTTGACTTTGACACTTCCCTTATCAAACTTACCTCATACTGAAATGACAACTTCCTCAACATGAAAAACACACAGTTAAGAAAATGCAAGCATACGGGTAAACTGTGAAATATATGAATATTAAAAGTCACTTAGAATTCTGCATCCTTTGCTATTGTCCTGAATTTATGTGGGTGTGGAAATTATCAATGATTTATAAAATTCTCATGTTTAACAGCTGTATTATCTCATACTGTACATGGGCATATTTTTTTTTAAATTTCAGTATATTGGTGTCATCAGGGGGTAGCATCCTCTGGATGTTTCTAGGTACAGAGGCGGATTTATACCTCATGGGGCCCTAAGAAAGACACCAATTGGGGCCCCCCTTTCTTAAACAATCCTCATTGTGTGCCCACATTGTCTCACTGGCATGCCACCTCCACAGCAGTGCGTTCCCCACTATACAACATCACTGCACTACACCCCCCCATAGGCTACAATACTTCGCTGCACTACATCACTACACTACATCCCCTCCAATGTACTGCACTACATCGCTACATTACATCACTACAGTACGCCCCCCAATATCCTGCACTAAATCACTACACACCCCTAAAACACTGAACTACATCACTACATTACATCACTACGCCTCCATACATAGTAACATAGTAACATAGTAATTGAGGTTGAAAAGAGGCAATTTGCCCATCGTGTTCAACCTGTATTAAGTTGTGAATGTGAATCTACATACCCGCTGAGTAATGTTTTATTACTAGTTACCTACTATAACTCATATAACCTCCGGATTAACCATGTTGATATTTTAAATATTATAACCTTGGATATCATTTTCATTCAGAAATGTATCCATTCCTTTTTTAAATCCATTTACAGAGTCCGCCATTACCACCTTCCCTGGCAGGGAATTCCACATTCTAATTGCCCTAACCATGAAGAACCCTTTCCTCCGTCGCGTTCGGAACTTTCTCTACTCCAGCCACAGCGAGTGCCCACGTGTCCTAAACTGTGTTCTTTTAATAAATAATTCCTCTTATAACTCTTTGTGATGTCCCTTTACATATTTAAAGATATTAATAATATCCCCTCTTAGACGCCTCTTTAAAATGTTTATCATAGACTGTTCTTCATTCATACGCATACACCAACATCCATAAAAGAAATAACTGACACTGACACCAGAATAATGTTTGCCAATAAAATTGTCAGCTTTTATTAAACAAATGGTATGGTGGCAAGGAGGGACGGCCTATTTAAATAAAGTCCCTGTTTATTCTAACATTTTTAAACCTTTTAACTGTGGCTGACCAAAACACAAGAGGAGGCAAGGGCCCAACTTCAGCCCGGCTTCCATCGCATAACAAGGGGGCTTTAAGGGCCCAATTTCAGCCCAGCCCCCATCACATCACAAGGGGAGGCTTTAAAGGGCCCAATTTCAGCCCAGCCCCCCACACATCACAAGGGGCCATAAGGGGCCATTTGCCACCCCTTGTGTTACTTGCTCTTTATCGGGAATACCGTGGCCAACTCTCCACTCAAGGTATTCCCCAACTCCCAACCAAAAGGAGCTCAGGTGTGTACCAACTCCACCGGAGACCGAAGCCCACCTGGTCCGATGGAACTCCGGCCCCGTAATGTATCAAACTCCACCACCTTCACATCTCCTGAGCACCTATAAAACTCTTTAAATTACAGCCACAATTTCAGGCCGTCCCAACCCGCCACAGTTTCAACTAAACCCCCGCCACCATACCTCTACCTTAAAACTCTTCTTACTACTCCTAAACTCCTCCTACCTATCAATAAAATTCCTGACTAAAAACAGCGAACAACAGATCCTCCATAAAAATTTCCATACCCCTCAAATTCAGGTGGACACCATCGTCCATGTAAAGATGAGGGGCAGAAACTAAAATTGAGGGATGTGGGACCACAAACCCCCAATTTTTACTAACAGCCCTGCCCACCACAGAATTGATCCGGCGCCGGACCAACTCTATGGCAGCCGGTCTGTCCGCATCTCTCCAAACCAAACGTGGGATACAGTGGCGTAAGTTCGTCCCAGACGCCCGGAGGCAAGATAAATATTGGTGCCCCCACACCCTTATATTTAGACATACATTATATATATATATATATATATATAGAGAGAGAGAGAGAGAGAGAGAGAGAGAGAAAGAAGGTTATAGGCGGCACCCAGGAGGCTGTATAATTCAGCATATTTTTAATGCATACAATGCATTATAAGGGTGGGGAGCACCAATAGGTTTCCTGCCAACTATATATATGTCCCACCATTCTTCGAAAGCATAACGGCGTATGCTTGACGAAAATTCCAAAGGACAGCTCTTGCGGTAAGAGCTGTTGTTTGCAATGATAGGACTTCCGGGTTAATGACCCAGAATCCTATCTGCGCATGCGTGGGCTGACGCACGCCGGGCGTGCTGGAAGGGATTGAATTAGGCAGAAGACTTAGCAAGGGGGGGGGGGCATATGGAGCAATGGAGGTCAAAAGGCAGACCAGAGTGGAGGATGGGATGAGGCAGAATGGGATTTGTTGGGGACTAATGTGTGTGTAGTGTGTGTATATATTAGAGATGAGCGGATTCAGTTTTACTCTGATTTACTCGGTTCTCAAAACGCCATCTTATTGGCTACGGATGTCACGTGTTTTGGATAGCCAATCAGATGCCGTTTTGAGAACTGAGTAAATCTGAGTAAAACCGAATCCGCTCATCTCTAGTATATATATATATATATATATATATACGTACACACACACACATACATATACTGTGTACAGATATATATAATTATTAGAATCTTTAATGACACCTTGTTTCTCACCTCCTGGTGCCCCTTCTACGCCTCCTTTCCCCAGTTACCAGAGACAGAGCGCAAATACAGTAGGGAGTGGAATCTGAGACGAGCACAGTTCCACCTCTTCTTATAACAACACTGCCTCGCAGGGGCAAACGCAGGGTTTTTATGTGTGTGTGCATATGTATACAGTATATCTATCTATCTAGTATCTATCTATCTATCTATCTATCTATCTATATACACACACTGTATATATACACACACACATATATATATATATATATATATATATATATACACACACACACACACACAGTATATACATGCATATATACAGTGTAAACTATACACACACATATAGCACACATGCATATGCCCCCCACCCACACATATATACCTCAGAAAATATAGGTTGCTGCAATCATTATAGCGCCCCTCCCCCAGCAAACATTGGCTGTTGCAGTAATCTATTGTAAACCCCACCCTTCTATATACATACTTACCCACCCGTCCCACTCCTTCCCCTAGGAAATATTAGCAGCCACAATCATTTATAATAGATACGCCCCCACCCCTACCCACACACATACAGTGAGAGCGCTTCCTTACCTGTGGACCAGCACGGAGGAAGAGAGTGTGTGTGTCGCACAGCTCTCAAAGCCGCATAGAAACGTAACTGCTGCGCGATGCCACTTCGGATCCCCCTACCAGCTACATGAGGAGCTGACGTTCATGCGTGGCAGCTCACTGGAGCTCTGTTTAAAAAAAAAAAAAAAAGCTGTTGCTATGGATCGGCTGGCGGGCATGCGCATATGCCGCCTCGCACGTGTGTCCCCCGCAGCGGCATCTCCACTTCCAATCACCTACAATCACTGCAACCACGGACAATGGGTGAGCGCTGGAGGGGTTTACAGGCATGAGTCAGTCTGACTCATTGCGCCCTTCACGGAACTGGAGACAACGGAGGCGAGGTGCCCCCTTGAGGTCAGGAGCCCGGCGGCAGCCGACTCCGCTGTCTCCCGGAGTTCCGCCACTGGTGGGATAATGTCCGACCATCCCACACTCAGAAAATACAACCTGTTCTGTAAGCTAACTAAGTCCCTAACTATAGTTTTGTGAAGATCCAGACCAGTCCTTCTGGTCAAATCATTTCCAGCAGCATGGAACACCACCCTCAGCGGGTATCCCTACCTCTCCGACTGTTGCCAAAATAGGGGCATGACTTGCTCCCAGCGAAGTCCCCTCACATCGATTCATCTGACAAGATTAGCTTCAGGGGACTGAAGGCACTCCACACCAGATCTTTCACCATAGTAAACGTTAGAGATGAGCGGGTTCGGTTCCTCAAGATCCGAACCCCCCCGAACTTCACCTATTTTACACGGTTCCGAGGCAGCCTCGGATCTTCCCGCCTTGCTCGGTTAACACGAATGCGCTCGAACGTCATCATCCCGCTGTCATATTCTCGCGAGATTCGTATTGCATATAAAGAGCATTTTCACTCATGCATTGGAGATGATAGCGAGAGGACGTGGCTGCGTTCTCTCAGTTTCTGTGTTCAGTGTGCTGCAAATATCTGTGCTCAGTGTGCTGCAAATATCTACGTTCTCTGCCTGAAAACGCTCCATATCTGTGCTGCATTGTAGTTGTGCGCAGTATATAGTAGGAGGACAGGGCAGAATTTTGCTGACCACCAGTATATATATAGCAGTACGGTACAGTAGTCCATTGCTCTACCTCTGTGTCGTCAAGTATACTATCCATATCTGTGCTGCATTGTAGTTGTGCGCAGTATATAGTAGGAGGACAGGGCAGAATTTTGCTGACCACCAGTATATATATAGCAGTACGGTACAGTAGTCCATTGCTCTACCTCTGTGTCGTCAAGTATACTATCCATATCTGTGCTGCATTGTAGTTGTGCGCAGTATATAGTAGGAGGACAGTGCAGAATTTTGCTGACCACCAGTATATATATAGCAGTACGGTACAGTAGTCCATTGCTCTACCTCTGTGTCGTCAAGTATACTATCCATATCTGTGCTGCATTGTAGTTGTGCGCAGTATATAGTAGGAGGACGGTGTAGAATATTGCTGACCACCAGTATATATCTAGCAGTATGGTACAGTAGTCCATTGCTCTACCGCTGTGTTGTGAAGTATACTATCCATATCTGTGCTGCATTGTAGTTGTGCGCAGTATATAGTAGGAGGACAGGGCAGAATTTTGCTGACCACCAGTATATATATAGCAGTACGGTACAGTAGTCCATTGCTCTACCTCTGTGTCGTCAAGTATACTATCCATATCTGTGCTGCATTGTAGTTGTGCGCAGTATATAGTAGGAGGACGGTGCAGAATATTGCTGACCACCAGTATATATCTAGCAGTATGGTACAGTAGTCCATTGCTCTACCTCTGTGTCGTCAAGTATACTATCCATATCTGTGCTGCATTGTAGTTGTGCGCAGTATATAGTAGGAGGACGGTGCAGAATATTGCTGACCACCAGTATATATCTAGCAGTATGGTACAGTAGTCCATTGCTCTACCGCTGTGTTGTGAAGTATACTATCCATATCTGTGCTGCATTGTAGTTGTGCGCAGTATATAGTAGGAGGACAGTGCAGAATTTTGCTGACCACCAGTGTATATATAGCAGTACGGTACAGTAGGCCATTGCTATTGATATATTACTGGCATATAATTCCACACATTAAAAGACGGAGAACAAAAATGTGGAGGGTAAAATAGGGAAAGATCAAGATCCACTTCCACCTCGTGCTGAAGCTGCTGCCACTAGTCATGGCCGAGACGATGAAATGCCATCAACGTCATCTGCCAAGGCCGATGCCCAATGTCATAGTAGAGAGCATGTAATATCCAAAAAACAAAAGTTCAGTAAAATTACCCAAAAATCTAAATTAAAAGCATCTGAGGAGAAGCGTAAACTTGCCAATATTCCATTTACGACACGGAGTGGCAAGGAACGGCTGAGGCCCTGGCCTATGTTCATGGCTAGTGGTTCAGCTTCACATGAGGATGGAAGCACTCATCATCCCGCTAGAAAAATGAAAAGACTTAAGCTGGCAAAAGCACAGCAAAGAACTGTACGTTCTTCTAAATCACAAATCCCAAGGAGAGTCCAATTGTGTCAGTTGCGATGCCTGACCTTCCCAACACTGGACGGGAAGAGGTGGCGCCTTCCACCATTTGCATGCCCCCTGCAAGTGCTGGAAGGTGCACCAGCAGTCCAGTTCCTGATAGTCAAATTGAAGATATCACTGTTGAAGTACACCAGGATGAGGATATGGGTGTTGCTGGCGCTGGGGAGCAAATTGACAAGGAGGATTCTGATGGTGAGGTGGTTTGCTTAAGTCAGGCACCCGGGGAGACACCTGGGGGTATATTTTCTAAAATTCGTATTTTTCAGAATGAGCTTAAAGTTCAAACACGTATGACATCGAATGTGTAAAAGTGCAACTTTTTGAATGGATTACGACTCATTTACTAAGCTGTCGTATTTGACATTTTCGTGTTTTCCGATGTCGATGTCATTCGTGTTTTTCAAAGGTAGAATGCGGCCGATTTTGTAGATTTGCAGCCGTGTTATGCTGTTTTTTTTACCGACTGCTTCATTTTTCGGGGACGGCAGTGTTTATCCGTTCCCAGCCGCGTTTTTTTTCTAAGTTTCGTTTTTGTCACTCGTCCGTGATTGGTTTGTTTCGTGATGGAGGAGTGTCTGTGCTCATTACTATAAATCCGCCCCAAACCGGCCGCACCTCGTGGGTTTAGTTAGTGGAGAGGTGAGAGGAAGGTGTGTTAGGAGTTGGTGAGTTGTTTGGAGTTTTTGGCGGTTTGGAGGAGGTTCTTTGCGATTGTTGAGTGCTGTACTGTGTGTGTAAGTAGTCTTGTCATACTTGTTGTGTAGTTATTTAAAAGTCTGTCTAGTTTTTTGTCTTTGTTTTTTTTTAACGTCTATTGTCATTGTTTATGAGTAAGTGAGTGTGTGTGTGTGTGTGTGTGTGTGTGTGTGTGTGTGTGTGGTGTGTGGTGTGTAGTGGTAGTGGAGGAGTGTGTTTACTGTTTTTTTTGCTCAGTGTTATTTGTTGTTTGTCCTGATTATGTCCCAGTCAGAGGTGAGTGTGGTGGAGGAGGTGAGTGAGAGGGAGGAGGTGAGTGAGGTGGAGGAGGTGAGTGAGGTGGAGGAGGTGAGTGAGAGGGAGGGAGGAGGTTAGTGAGGCAGAGGAGGAGGGTGAGGTTGCTGCTGCGGCCTCCAGTGAAAGTGAGAGTGATGCTGATGGAGCTCCGCAGCCACGCACCACTACGAAGACAGGCAGAAATGTAAAATGTAGTCACGCAGAAAATGTGGCATTGGTGAATGAGTTAATGCGTCATCATCGGCACCTGTTTGGCCCTCAGGCCTCCAAGGTGACATCTCGCAGAAAGGCTGTGCTGTGGGGTCAAGTAGTTTCGGCAGTGAAGTGCGAGGGTGTGGCGAGGCGGACTGAGGACACTTTCCGAAAGCGATTTTATGACATAAAGCGCAGGGTAAAGGCAAAGATGGCCAAGGAGGCAAAGTCAGCCCGACAAACTGGGGGTGGCCATCCTTTCATTGCCACATATGCTGAGTGGGAGGAGCCCGTGCGTCGCATTATTCCACACGAAGTTGTCCGTGCCACTCATGTCAGAGATTCTGATCGGCCCAGGCAGGATGGTGAGTATTGTTTTGTTTCTTCTTATCAGTGTAATTGTTTTAAAAATGTGTTTTAATGTGGGCAAAACTGTTTTTAGTGTTTGGCATATTTGTTGCACTGAGGATTTGTTGTTTTAATGTGTTTGTGTGTGAGGGATATGTATTATGACATATGAAATGTTTGTGTGTTTTTTGTTTTTTTTGGGATTTTCGCCATCATTTACGTTATGTAAAAGGAAAGATTATGTGTGCCATATGCGGATCAGACAATACTGTAATTTTTGCAATTTGTATGTTCCCAGTTTGATAGTTTAATGTTTAAACCTATTAATATTGGCTTACGTTGTCTGGTACAAATTGTTGAAGTAGTGATGTGTGTAAAATGTTGGGTTCTTCCTAGTTGTAACCATTACCTTTATCCATTTATGTTGAATGTGCTTAGCATGGTTTTTTGTTTTCAGTATCAGATGGTATGTTTGCTGCAGCTGATTTTTGTAAGTTCTACTGTATGTATAAGTTGTAAGCATATGTGGTATTTGAATATAGCATTTGTTATGTAGTGTTTTACTGCACATTCCTTGTTTGTAGCAAACATCTATGTTGTAGTAAGCATAGGTTTTTTTGGTAAAGTAAGCAGGTGTGGTCATGTTGTTGTATTTTTAGATGTATATTATATCTGTACTTGCTGACGACAATATATGGTGGACTATTTTTAATATCAATTTTCAAAACACAGGTATGGTTTTGATTTTCCTAATGGCTACATGGCTAATGTTGATTATCATGTTGTAAATGTTTTGGCAAAAATACATACCATAATGCTAAATATTTTTCAGTGTCACAAAGAAGAGCAGCCCGTAGTAGCAGGACAAATGTTGCACAGGAGGATGCTGCTGCTACTACAGGTAAAGTATCCTTTATGGGGTTTTTTTGCCAAAATATATTTTTGTAAATACACTAATGTATTGCGTTTTTCCATAGTCCCATCCAGGCCACACCTTAGACCGCAAATGCGCACAGGACAACCAACATCCAGCCACAAACACGTGGTGTTGAAAAGACCACGCCCAGATCTTCAGAGGGCCACATCTGCATCTCCCCCTCACAGACGCATCTCTACTGTGTCCTCAAGGCCACCATCAGATTTACTAGCACCTTCCCCACCACGGGAAGCAGAATCCCCTCATCTGGCTGGTGAGTCCATAAAATAACACATCTGAACACTTACAAACACAGTGTACTTCTGATAATTATGTCAACGAAACAAACACACAGTAATGCAGCGTCAGTATAATTTTTTTTTCTAATAAAACAAACATTAATGTAAAGGGCTGAACACCTCCTCACTAAAGCAATCAAACTACATGAGTGCACACTTGAGGTATACAGTAATATAATGCTTATTAAAGTGCACACCATAATCTGCTGGGCAAGCTTCAGCACATGAGCATCATTGCTTATTGGGTTTTAATCTTATTATTAATATTTTCCTTGATTTATATGGCGGCACAAGGGATCCGCAGCGCCCACAACACAGTACATAATTAAATCTGCAAACCTTGAAAAGCACAGTTATACTACAGGACAAAATAGGACAGGTTTAGAAAAGCCGGTGTTAGGTGCCATCAAAGGGAGTATTGAGTATAAGATAGTGAAAATAATTAAAGAAAAGGAACATGAGGAAAGAAGTCCCTGCTCCTGCGACCTTACAAAAAAGACAAAAATGTTGGTCTACTATGCCATTCATGTTGTGTTTTCTGCCTCATCTTACTTCAACAGGGTTTGTACATGATTGTTTTTTTGTCTATTCCTGATTGTCTAATGTTTTTAAATCAAGCAAAACCACGAACCTAAAAAAAATAGGGTCTTCCGTTAAGAAAAATATTTGTTGTGGCTTTCGTTACAAACATATGTGTGTTATTTTTTGACAAATAGAATAATAAATGCAATGCTATATGATAGAAGTATAAAATACATGTTGCATATTACTACAATGTTGTATTCTTATACCACACACAGATGATGACAGCATGCCCACGGACCAGCAGACACTGCAAACTGATGCCACGTTTGTTCTGGATCTCCGCCCATTACAGAAAACGCAACCTAGCACGGTACCTGTGGCCCCGCCTCCACAACAAACAAGTCCGCAACCAATAATGACCCTAAGTACACCACTGGCTCAAACTGAAGAGCAGACATTTTGGGCCAACTGGGCAAACCACCAGAGGCTCAATTCAGAGTATCTCCAAAGACAAAATCAGCTGCTTGCAAGTCTGCCACATTACATGCCACGCATAAGTCGAAATCTCAGCAGAGAACATTTGGAAACCAGTCGTGTGGTGACTTGTCTGGAGCAAATGCTAGTGATGAGCACCGGAAATTTTTCGGGTTTTGTGTTTTGGTTTTGGGTTCGGTTCCGCGGCCGTGTTTTGGCAAAACCTCACCGAATTTTTTTTGTCGGATTCGGGTGTGTTTTGGATTCGGGTGTTTTTTTCAAAAAACCCTAAAAAACAGCTTAAATCATAGAATTTGGGGTTCATTTTGATCCCAAAGTATTATTAACCTCAATAACCATAATTTCCACTCATTTTCAGTCTATTCTGAACACCTCACAATATTATTTTTAGTCCTAAAATTTGCACCGAGGTCGCTGGATGGCTAAGCTAAGCGACCCAAGTGGCCGACACAAACACCTGACCCATCTAGGAGTGGCACTGCAGTGTCATGCAGGATGGCCCTTCCAAAAAACACTCCCCAAACAGCACATGACGCAAAGAAAAAAAGAGGCGCAATGAGGTAGCTGTGTGAGTAAGCTAAGCGACCCTAGTGGCCGACACAAACACCTGGCCCATCTAGGAGTGGCACTGCAGTGTCACGCAGGATGGCCCTTCCAAAAAACACTCCCCAAACAGCAGCACATGACGCAAAGAAGAAAAAAAAGAGGCGCAATGAGGTTGCTGTGTGAGTAAGCTAAGCGACCCTAGTGGCCGACACAAACACCTGGCCCATCTAGGAGTGGCACTGCAGTGTCACGCAGGTTGGCCCTTCCAAAAAACACTCCCCAAACAGCACATGACGCAAAGAAAAAAAAGAGGCGCAATGAGGTAGCTGTGTGAGTAAGCTAAGCGACCCTAGTGGCCGACACAAACACCTGGCCCATCTAGGAGTGGCACTGCAGTGTCACGCAGGATGGCCCTTCCAAAAAACACCCCCCAAACAGCACATGACGCAAAGAAAAATGAAAGAAAAAAGAGGTGCAAGATGGAATTGTCCTTGGGCCCTCCCACCCACCCTTATGTTGTATAAACATTACATGCACACTTTAACCAACCCATCATTTCAGTGACAGGGTCTGCCACACGACTGTGACTGAAATGACGGATTGGTTTGGACCCCCACCAAAAAAGAAGCAATTAATCTCTCCTTGCACAAACTGGCTCTACAGAGGCAAGATGTCCACCTCATCATCATCCTCCGATATATCACCGTGTACATCCCCCTCCTCACAGATTATCAATTCGTCCCCACTGGAATCCACCATCTCAGCTCCCTGTGTACTTTGTGGAGGCAATTGCTGCTGGTCAATGTCTCCACGGAGGAATTGATTATAATTCATTTTAATGAACATCATCTTCTCCACATTTTCTGGATGTAACCTCGTACGCCGATTGCTGACAAGGTGAGCGGCGGCACTAAACACTCTTTCGGAGTACACACTTGTGGGAGGGCAACTTAGGTAGAATAAAGCCAGTTTGTGCAAGGGCCTCCAAATTGCCTCTTTTTCCTGCCAGTATAAGTACGGACTGTCTGACGTGCCTACTTGGATGCAGTCACTCATATAATCCTCCACCATTCTTTCAATGGGGAGAGAATCATATGCAGTGACAGTAGACGACATGTCCGTAATCGTTGTCAGGTCCTTCAGTCCGGACCAGATGTCAGCATCAGCAGTCGCTCCAGACTGCCCTGCATCACCGCCAGCGGGTGGGCTCGGAATTCTGAGCCTTTTCCTCGCACCCACAGTTGCGGGAGAATGTGAAGGAGGAGATGTTGACAGGTCGCGTTCCGCTTGACTTGACAATTTTGTCACCAGCAGTTCTTTGAACCCCAGCAGACTTGTGTCTGCCGGAAAGAGAGATCCAAGGTAGGTTTTAAATCTAGGATCGAGCACGGTGGCCAAAATGTAGTGCTCTGATTTCAACAGATTGACCACCCGTGAATCCTTGTTAAGCGAATTAAGGGTTCCATCCACAAGTCCCACATGCCTAGCGGAATCGCTCTGTGTTAGCTCCTCCTTCAATGTCTCCAGCTTCTTCTGCAAAAGCCTGATGAGGGGAATGACCTGACTCAGGCTGGCAGTGTCTGAACTGACTTCACGTGTGGCAAGTTCAAAAGGTTGCAGAACCTTGCACAACGTTGAAATCATTCTCCACTGCGCTTGAGACAGGTGCATTCCACCTCCTATATCGTGCTCAGTTGTATAGGCTTGAATGGCCTTTTGCTGCTCCTCCAACCTCTGAAGCATATAGAGGGTTGAATTCCACCTCGTTACCACTTCTTGCTTCAGATGATGGCAGGGCAGGTTCAGGCGTTTTTGGTGGTGCTCCAGTCTTCTGTACGTGGTGCCTGTACGCCGAAAGTGTCCCGCAATTCTTCTGGCCACCGACAGCATCTCTTGCACGCCCCTCTCGTTTTTTAAATAATTCTGCACCACCAAATTCAAGGTATGTGCAAAACATGGGACGTGCTGGAATTTGCCCATATTTAATGCACACACAATATTGCTGGCGTTGTCCGATGCCACAAATCCACAGGAGAGTCCAATTGGGGTAAGCCATTCTGCGATGATCTTCCTCAGTTGCCGTAAGAGGTTTTTAGCTGTGTGCGTATTCTGGAAAGCGGTGATACAAAGCGTAGCCTGCCTAGGAAAGAGTTGGCGTTTGCGAGATGCTGCTACTGGTGCCGCCGCTGCTGTTCTTGCGGCGGGAGTCCATACATCTACCCAGTGGGCTGTCACAGTCATATAGTCCTGAGCCTGCCCTGCTCCACTTGTCCACATGTCCGTGGTTAAGTGGACATTGGGTACAACTGCATTTTTTAGGACAATGGTGAGTCTTTTTCTGAGGTCTGTGTACATTTTCGGTATCGCCTGCCTAGAGAAATGGAACCTAGATGGTATTTGGTACCGGGAACACAGTACCTCCAACAAGTCTCTAGTTGCCTCTGCAGTAATGATGGATACCGGAACCACGTTTCTCACCGCCCAGAATGCCAAGGCCTCAGTTATCCGCTTTGCAGCAGGATGACTGCTGTGATATTTCATCTTCCTCGCAAAGGACTGTTGGACAGTCAATTGCTTGGTGGAAGTAGTAAATGTGGTCTTACGAGTACGACTTCCCCTCTGGGATGACCATCGACTCCCAGCAGCAACAACAGCAGCGCAAGCAGCAGTAGGCGTTACACGCAAGGATGCATCGGAGGAATCCCAGGCAGGAGAGGACTCGTCAGAATTGCCAGTGGCAGTGACATGGCCTGCAGGACTATTGGCATTCCTGGGGAAGGAGGAAATTGACACTGAGGGAGTTGGTGGGGTGGTTTGCGTGAGCTTGGTTACAAGAGGAAGGGATTTACTGGTCAGTGGACTGCTTCCGCTGTCGCCCAAAGTTTTTGAACTTGTCACTGACTTATGATGAATGCGCTGCAGGTGACGTATAAGGGAGGATGTTCCGAGGTGGTTAACGTCCTTACCCCTACTTATTACAGCTTGACAAAGGCAACACACGGCTTGACAAATGTTGTCCGCATTTCTGTTGAAATACTTCCACACCGAAGAGCTGATTTTTTTGGTATTTTCACCAGGCATGTCAATGGCCCTATTCCTCCCACGGACAACAGGTGTCTCCCCGGGTGCCTGACTTAAACAAACCACCTCACCATCAGAATCCTCCTGGTCAATTTCCTCCCCAGCGCCAGCAACACCCATATCCTCCTCATCCTGGTGTACTTCAACACTGACATCTTCAATCTGACTATCAGGAACTGGACTGCGGGTGCTCCTTCCAGCACTTGCAGGGGGCGTGCAAATGGTGGAAGGCGCATGCTCTTCACGTCCAGTGTTGGGAAGGTCAGGCATCGCAAACGACACAATTGGACTCTCCTTGTGGATTTGTGATTTCGAAGAACGCACAGTTCTTTGCTGTGCTTTTGCCAGCTTGAGTCTTTTCATTTTTCTAGCGAGAGGCTGAGTGCTTCCATCCTCATGTGAAGCTGAACCACTAGCCATGAACATAGGCCAGGGCCTCAGCCGTTCCTTGCCACTCCGTGTGGTAAATGGCATATTGGCAAGTTTACGCTTCTCCTCTGACAATTTTATTTTAGATTTTTGAGTCCTTTTTTTACTGATATTTGGTGTTTTGGATTTGACATGCTCTGTACTATGACATTGGGCATCGGCCTTGGCAGACGACGTTGCTGGCATTTCATCGTCTCGGCCATGACTAGTGGCAGCAGCTTCAGCACGAGGTGGAAGTCGATCTTGATCTTTCCCTATTTTTGGAACCTCAACATTTTTGTTCTCCATATTTTAATAGGCACAACTAAAAGGCACCTCAGGTAAACAATGGAGATGGATGGATACTAGTATACTTATGGATGGACGAGCGACTGCCGACACAGAGGTAGCTACAGCCGTGGACTACCGTACTGCGTCTGCTGCTAATATAGACTGGATGATAATGATATAAAAAATATATATATATATATCACTACTGCAGCCGGACAGGTATATATTATATAATGACGGACCTGCTGGACACTGTCAGCAGCACTGCAGACTCCTAAAGTAAGCTACTAGTAGTATCAAGAAGATAGAAAAAAAAAAACACCACAGGTAGGTGGTATACAATTATGGATGGACGAGCGACTGCCGACACAGAAGTAGCTACAGCCGTGGACTACCGTACTGCGTCTGCTGCTAATATAGACTGGATGATAATGATATAAAAAATATATATATATATATATATCACTACTGCAGCCGGACAGGTATATATTATATAATGACGGACCTGCTGGACACTGTCAGCAGCACTGCAGACTCCTAAAGTAAGCTACTAGTAGTATCAAGAAGATAGAAAAAAAAAAATACCACAGGTAGGTGGTATACAATTATGGATGGACGAGCGACTGCCGACACAGAGGTAGCTACAGCCGTGGACTACCGTACTGCGTCTGCTGCTAATATAGACTGGATGATAATGATATAAAAAATATATATATATCACTACTGCAGCCGGACAGGTATATATTATATAATGACGGACCTGCTGGACACTGTCAGCAGCACTTCAGACTCCTAAAGTAAGCTACTAGTAGTATCAAGAAGATAGAAAAAAAAAAACACCACAGGTAGGTGGTATACAATTATGGATGGACGAGCGACTGCCGACACAGAGGTAGCTACAGCCGTGGACTACCGTACTGCGTCTGCTGCTAATATAGACTGGATGATAATGATATAAAAAATATATATATATCACTACTGCAGCTGGACAGGTATATATTATATAATGACGGACCTGCTGGACACTGTCAGCAGCACTGCAGACTCCTAAAGTAAGCTACTAGTAGTATCAAGAAGATATAAAAAAAAAAAACACCACAGGTAGGTGGTATACAATTATGGATGGACGAGCGACTGCCGACACAGAGGTAGCTACAGCCGTGTACTGCCGTACTGCGTCTGCTGCTAATATAGACTGGATGATAATGATATAAAAAAAATATATATATATCACTACTGCAGCCGGACAGGTATATATTATATAATGACGGACCTGCTGGACACTGTCAGCAGCACTGCAGACTCCTAAAGTAAGCTACTAGTAGTATCAAGAAGATAGAAAAAAAAAAACACCACAGGTAGGTGGTATACAATTATGGATGGACGAGCGACTGCCGACACAGAGGTAGCTACAGCCGTGGACTACCGTACTGCGTCTGCTGCTAATATAGACTGGATGATAATGATATAAAAATATATATATATATATCACTACTGCAGCCGGACAGGTATATATTATATAATGACGGACCTGCTGGACACTGTCAGCAGCACTGCAGACTCCTAAAGTAAGCTACTAGTAGTATCAAGAAGATAGAAAAAAAAAACACCACAGGTAGGTGGTATACAATTATGGATGGACGAGCGACTGCCGACACAGAGGTAGCTACAGCCGTGGACTACCGTACTGCGTCTGCTGCTAATATAGACTGGATGATAATGATATAAAAAAAATATATATATCACTACTGCAGCCGGACAGGTATATATTATATAATGACGGACCTGCTGGACACTGTCAGCAGCACTGCTGACTCCTAAAGTAAGCTACTAGTAGTATCAAGAAGATAGAAAAAAAAAAACACCACAGGTAGGTGGTATACAATTATGGATGGACGAGCGACTGCCGACACAGAGGTAGCTACAGCCGTGAACTACCGTACTGCGTCTGCTGCTAATATAGACTGGATGATAATGATATAAAAAATATATATATATCACTACTGCAGCCGGACAGGTATATATTATATAATGACGGACCTGCTGGACACTGTCAGCAGCACTGCAGACTCCTAAAGTAAGCTACTAGTAGTATAAAGAAGATAGAAAAAAAAAAACACCACAGGTAGGTGGTATACAATTATGGATGGACGAGCGACTGCCGACACAGAGGTAGCTACAGCCGTGGACTACCGAACTGCGTCTGCTGCTAATATAGACTGGATGATAATGATATAAAAAATATATATATATCACTACTGCAGCCGGACAGGTATATATTATATAATTAATGACGGACCTGCTGGACACTGTCAGCAGAATGCGTTTATAGAATAAAAACACCACACGACGAGTGTTTAACTTTTTCAGGCAGACAATCACAATATACTGGTGGTCAGACAGTGGTCACTGGTCAGTCACACTGGCAGTGGCACTCTGGCAGCAAAAGTGTGCACTGTTAAATAATATGTACTCCTGCTACTGCTCCCCAGTCTCCCCCACAATTAAGCTGTGTGAGCACTGAGCACTCAGCACAGTCAGATATACATAGATGATGCAGCACACTGAGGCTGAGCACAGATATGGTATACTGTTACTGTGTCACTGTGTATCGTTTTTTTTCAGGCAGAGAACGGATTATATTAAATAATAATATAATAAAAAAACTGCACTGGTGGTCACTGGTCAGTCACTAGTAAACTCTGCACTCTCTGAGTACTCCTAAGCTCCAGTAAATCAAGTGTCTCACTCTCACTCTCTCTCTTCTAATCTAAATGGAGAGGACGCCAGCCACGTCCTCTCCCTATGAATCTCAATGCACGTGTGAAAATGGCGGCGACGCGCGGCTCCTTATATAGAATCCGAGTCTCGCAATAGAATACGAGCCTCGCGAGAATCCGACAGCGGGATGATGCCGTTCGGGCGCGCTCGGGTTAGCCGAGCAAGGCGGGAAGATCCGAGTCTGCCTCGGATCCGTGTAAAAAGGCTGAAGTTCGGGGGGGTTCGGATTCCGAGGAACCGAACCCGCTCATCACTAGCAAATGCGGGCAGAAAACAGCACCATGATGACCACTTTACAGCGAATTCTGGATGAACAAATTAGGCAACACCAAAACTACCTGCATCTCCTTGAAAGGAACAATAGCCTTACAGAAAGTCTGGGTAGAATTATAGACAATAACACGGCCTCCAATAACCAATTAAATGCTACACTCACTAACTTAAGCCACAACATAAGTGTTTTACACTCCCAACAAGCGAGCATTAGCTCAGGAACTACAACTCCAATAAATACCCTAGTGACCTCCCCAATGAGGAGGTCAAGCAGATCAAGAGCTCATGTCCCTGGCCCCACCTCTGAAGACTCCAAGGCTACACGAAAAAAATAAAGCCAGCCTCTGCAGATGGCAGATGCATCAGTGGGGTTAACACTGTCTGTTGACATTTGCAATGTACACACTTTCACACTTTAATAAACATATTTGTGGTTTAAACATAAAAATGTTGTGGATAATCGTTATTTCTACCATTTCTGAGGGTGAGATGTTAATCTTGTACTTATTGACCTTTTAAAGTATCACAATTATATGTGTAAGTTTTGGTGAGGGTGCAACACATGTAAACATGCTTTTCAAAAGCAGGTCTATTTTTTCGTCATATTTTTTTACGGTTTTATCTTGAACACGAACGTAATGGAACTTTCACGGTGAAACATACAAATACAAATTCTTGGTAAATTACTGAGTTCTATCAAATAACAGTCGTATTTGACCGATGGTGTATTTATTCATTCGTATTTTTTTACGTTGACTTAAAAAAAAATACGAATGCCCTCATCACTGCTGAGATTTGTGTTTAGTAAATGACCGAGATGACACTTTGAAGAAAAAACACCATCTCGGTCAAAATCGGGAGCTTAGTAAATATACCCCCTGTTGTCCATTGGATGAATATGGCCATTGACATGCCTGGTCAAATTATAAAAAAAATCACCTCTTTGGTGTGGAATTATTTTAACAGAAATGCGGACAACAGGTGTCAAGCCATGTGTTGCCTTTGTCAAGCTGTAATAAGTAGGGATAAGGACGTTAACCACCTAGGAACATCCTCCCTTATACGTCACCTGGAGCGCATTCATCAGAAGTCATTGACAAGTTCAAAAACTTTGGGTGACAGCGGAAGCAGTCCACTGACAACTAAATCCCTTTGTCTTGTATCAAAGCTCCTGCAAACCAGACCACCAACTCCCTCAGTGTCCATTTCCTCCTTAGACAGGAACGCCAATAGTCCTGCAGGCCATGTCACTGAAATGATGGGTTTGTTAAAGTGTGCATGTCCTGTTTATACAACATAAGGGTGGGTGGGAGGTCCCAAGGACAATTTCATCTTGCACCTCTTTTTTCTTTAATTTATCTGTGCATCATGTGATGTTTGGGGCTAATTTTTTTAAGTGCCATTCTGTCTGACACTGCAGTGCCACTCCTAGATGGGCCAGGTGTTTGTGCCGGCCACTTGGGTCACTTAGCTTAGCCATCCAGCGACCTTGGTGCACCTCTTTTTTTCTTTGCATCATGTGCTGTTTGGGGACTATTTTTTTAAGTGCCATCCTGTCTGACACTGCAGTGCCACTCCTAGATGGGCCAGGTGTTTGTGCCGGCCACTTGGGTTACTTAGCTTAGCCATCCAGCGACCTTGGTGCACCTCTTTTTTTTCTTTGCATCATGTGCTGTTTGGGGACTATTTTTTTAAGTGCCATCCTGTCTGACACTGCAGTGCCACTCCTAGATGGGCCAGGTGTTTGTGCCGGCCACTTGGGTCGCTTTGCTTAGCCATCCAGCGACCTTGGTGCACCTCTTTTTTCTTTGCATCATGTGCTGTTTGGGGACTATTTTTTTAAGTGCCATCCTGTCTGACACTGCAGTGCCACTCCTAGATGGGCCAGGTGTTTGTGCAGGCCACTTGGGTCGCTTAGCTTAGCCATCCAGCGACCTTGGTGCACCTCTTTTTTCTTTGCATCATGTGCTGTTTGTGGACTATTTATTTAAGTGCCATCCTGTCTGACACTGCAGTGCCACTTCTAGATGGGCCAGGTGTTTGTGCCGGCCACTTGGGTCGCTTAGCTTAGCCATCCAGCGACCTTGGTGCACCTCTTTTTTCTTTGCATCATGTGCTGTTTGGGGACTATTTTTTTAAGTGCCATCCTGTCTGACACTGCAGTGCCACTCCTAGATGGGCCAGGTGTTTGTGCCGGCCACTTGGGTCGCTTAGCTTAGCCATCCAGCGACCTTGGTGCACCTCTTTTTTTCTTTGCATCATGTGCTGTTTGGGGACTATTTTTTTAAGTGCCATCCTTTCTGACATTGCAGTGCCACTCCTAGATGGGCAAAGTGTTTGTGCCGGCCACTTGGGTCGCTTAGCTTAGCCATCCAGCGACCTTGGTGCACCTCTTTTTTTCTTTGCATCATGTGATGTTTGGGGACTATTTTTTTAAGTGCCATCCTGTCTGACACTGCAGTGCCACTCCTAGATGGGCCAGGTGTTTGTGCCGGCCACTTGAGTCGCTTAGCTTAGCCATCCAGCGACCTTTGTGCACCTCTTTTTTTCTTTGCATCATGTGCTGTTTGGGGACTATTTTTTTAAGTGCCATCCTGTCTGACACTGCAGTGCCACTCCTAGATGGGCCAGGTGTTTGTGTCGGACTCTTGGGTCGCTTAGCTTAGCCACACAGCTACTTCATTGCACTTCTTTTTTTCTTTGCATCATGTGCTGTTTGGGGACTATTTTTTAAATCTGCCATCCTGTCTGACACTGCAGTGCCACTCCTAGATGGGCCAGGTGTTTGTGCCGGCCACTTGGGTCGCTTAGCTTAGCCACACAGCTACCTCATTTCACCTTTTTTTTTCTTTGCTTCATGTACTGTTTTTCGGGACTATTTTTTAAATCTGCCATCCTGTCTGACACTGCAGTCCCACTCCTAGATGGTCCAGGTGTTTGTGTCGGCCACTTAAGTCTCTTAGCTTAGTCATACAGCTACCTCATTGCACCTCTTTTTTTTCTTTGCATCATGTGCTGTTTGGGGACTATTTTTTTAAGTGCCATCCTGTCTGACACTGCAGTGCCACTCCTTGATGGGCCAGGTGTTTGTGCTAGCCACTTGGGTCGCTTAGCTTAGCCATCCAGCGACCTTGGTGCACCTCTTTTTTCTTTGCATCATGTGCTGTTTGGGGATTATTTTTTTAAGTGCCATCCTGTCTGACACTGCAGTGCCACTCCTAGATGGGCCAGGTGTTTGTGCCGGCCACTTGGGTCGCTTAGCTTAGCCATCCAGCGACCCTGGTGCACCTCTGTTTTTCTTTGCATCATGTGCTGTTTGGGGACTATTTTTTTAAGTGCCATCCTGTCTGACACTGCAGTGCCAGTCCTAGATGGGCCAGGTGTTTGTGCCGGCCACTTGGGTCGCTTAGCTTAGCCATCCAGCGACCCTGGTGCACTTCTTTTTTTCTTTGCATCATGTGCTATTTGGGGACTATTTTTTTAAGTGCCATCCTGTCTGACACTGCAGTGCCACTCCTAGATGGGCCAGGTGTTTGTGCCTGCCACTTGGGTCGCTTAGCTTAGCCATCCAGTGACCTTGGTGCACCTCTTTTTTTCTTTGCATCATGTGCTGTTTGGGGACTATTTTTTTAAGTGCCATCCTTTCTGACATTGCAGTGCCACTCCTAGATGGGCAAAGTGTTTGTACCGGCCACTTGGGTCGCTTAGCTTAGCCATCCAGCGACCTTGGTGCACCTCTTTTTTTCTTTGCATCATGTGATGTTTGGGGACTATTTTTTTAAGTGCCATCCTGTCTGACACTGCAGTGCCACTCCTAGATGGGCCAGGTGTTTGTGCCGGCCACTTGAGTCGCTTAGCTTAGCCATCCAGCAACCTTTGTGCACCTCTTTTTTTCTTTGCATCATGTGCTGTTTGGGGACTATTTTTTTAAGTGCCATCCTGTCTGACACTGCAGTGCCACTCCTAGATGGGCCAGGTGTTTGTGTCGGACTCTTGGGTCGCTTAGCTTAGCCACACAGCTACTTCATTGCACTTCTTTTTTTCTTTGCATCATGTGCTGTTTGGGGACTATTTTTTAAATCTGCCATCCTGTCTGACACTGCAGTGCCACTCCTAGATGGGCCAGGTGTTTGTGCCGGCCACTTGGGTCGCTTAGCTTAGCCACACAGCTACCTCATTTCACCTTTTTTTTTCTTTGCTTCATGTACTGTTTTTCGGGACTATTTTTTAAATCTGCCATCCTGTCTGACACTGCAGTCCCACTCCTAGATGGTCCAGGTGTTTGTGTCGGCCACTTAAGTCTCTTAGCTTAGTCATACAGCTACCTCATTGCACCTCTTTTTTTTCTTTGCATCATGTGCTGTTTGGGGACTATTTTTTTAAGTGCCATCCTGTCTGACACTGCAGTGCCACTCCTTGATGGGCCAGGTGTTTGTGCTAGCCACTTGGGTCGTTTAGCTTAGCCATCCAGCGACCTTGGTGCACCTCTTTTTTCTTTGCATCATGTGCTGTTTGGGGATTATTTTTTTAAGTGCCATCCTGTCTGACACTGCAGTGCCACTCCTAGATGGGCCAGGTGTTTGTGCCGGCCACTTGGGTCGCTTAGCTTAGCCATCCAGCGACCCTGGTGCACCTCTGTTTTTCTTTGCATCATGTGCTGTTTGGGGACTATTTTTTTAAGTGCCATCCTGTCTGACACTGCAGTGCCACTCCTAGATGGGCCAGGTGTTTGTGCCGGCCACTTAGGTCGCTTAGCTTAGCCATCCAGCGACCTTGGTGCACCTCTGTTTTTCTTTGCATCATGTGCTGTTTGGGGACTATTTTTTTAAGTGCCATCCTGTCTGACACTGCAGTGCCACTCCTAGATGGGCCAGGTGTTTGTGCCGGCCACTTGGGTCGCTTAGCTTAGCCATCCAGCGACCTTGGTGCACCTCTTTTTTCTTTGCATCATGTGCTGTTTGTGGACTATTTTTTTAAGTGCCATCCTGTCTGACACTGCAGTGCCACTTCTAGATGGGCCAGGTGTTTGTGCCGGCCACTTGGGTCGCTTAGCTTAGCCATCCAGCGACCTTGGTGCACCTCTTTTTTCTTTGCATCATGTGCTGTTTGGGGACTATTTTTTTAAGTGCCATCCTGTCTGACACTGCAGTGCCACTCCTAGATGGGCCAGGTGTTTGTGCCGGCCACTTGGGTCGCTTAGCTTAGCCATCCAGCGACCTTGGTGCACCTCTTTTTTTCTTTGCATCATGTGCTGTTTGGGGACTATTTTTTTAAGTGCCATCCTTTCTGACATTGCAGTGCCACTCCTAGATGGGCAAAGTGTTTGTGCCGGCCACTTGGGTCGCTTAGCTTAGCCATCCAGCGACCTTGGTGCACCTCTTTTTTTCTTTGCATCATGTGATGTTTGGGGACTATTTTTTTAAGTGCCATCCTGTCTGACACTGCAGTGCCACTCCTAGATGGGCCAGGTGTTTGTGCCGGCCACTTGAGTCGCTTAGCTTAGCCATCCAGCGACCTTTGTGCACCTCTTTTTTTCTTTGCATCATGTGCTGTTTGGGGACTATTTTTTTAAGTGCCATCCTGTCTGACACTGCAGTGCCACTCCTAGATGGGCCAGGTGTTTGTGTCGGACTCTTGGGTCGCTTAGCTTAGCCACACAGCTACTTCATTGCACTTCTTTTTTTCTTTGCATCATGTGCTGTTTGGGGACTATTTTTTAAATCTGCCATCCTGTCTGACACTGCAGTGCCACTCCTAGATGGGCCAGGTGTTTGTGCCGGCCACTTGGGTCGCTTAGCTTAGCCACACAGCTACCTCATTTCACCTTTTTTTTTCTTTGCTTCATGTACTGTTTTTCGGGACTATTTTTTAAATCTGCCATCCTGTCTGACACTGCAGTCCCACTCCTAGATGGTCCAGGTGTTTGTGTCGGCCACTTAAGTCTCTTAGCTTAGTCATACAGCTACCTCATTGCACCTCTTTTTTTTCTTTGCATCATGTGCTGTTTGGGGACTATTTTTTTAAGTGCCATCCTGTCTGACACTGCAGTGCCACTCCTTGATGGGCCAGGTGTTTGTGCTAGCCACTTGGGTCGCTTAGCTTAGCCATCCAGCGACCTTGGTGCACCTCTTTTTTCTTTGCATCATGTGCTGTTTGGGGATTATTTTTTTAAGTGCCATCCTGTCTGACACTGCAGTGCCACTCCTAGATGGGCCAGGTGTTTGTGCCGGCCACTTGGGTCGCTTAGCTTAGCCATCCAGCGACCCTGGTGCACCTCTGTTTTTCTTTGCATCATGTGCTGTTTGGGGACTATTTTTTTAAGTGCCATCCTGTCTGACACTGCAGTGCCACTCCTTGATGGGCCAGGTGTTTGTGCTAGCCACTTGGGTCGTTTAGCTTAGCCATCCAGCGACCTTGGTGCACCTCTTTTTTCTTTGCATCATGTGCTGTTTGGGGATTATTTTTTTAAGTGCCATCCTGTCTGACACTGCAGTGCCACTCCTAGATGGGCCAGGTGTTTGTGCCGGCCACTTGGGTCGCTTAGCTTAGCCATCCAGCGACCCTGGTGCACCTCTGTTTTTCTTTGCATCATGTGCTGTTTGGGGACTATTTTTTTAAGTGCCATCCTGTCTGACACTGCAGTGCCACTCCTAGATGGGCCAGGTGTTTGTGCCGGCCACTTAGGTCGCTTAGCTTAGCCATCCAGCGACCTTGGTGCACCTCTGTTTTTCTTTGCATCATGTGCTGTTTGGGGACTATTTTTTTAAGTGCCATCCTGTCTGACACTGCAGTGCCACTCCTAGATGGGCCAGGTGTTTGTGCCGGCCACTTGGGTCGCTTAGCTTAGCCATCCAGCGACCTTGGTGCACCTCTTTTTTCTTTGCATCATGTGCTGTTTGTGGACTATTTTTTTAAGTGCCATCCTGTCTGACACTGCAGTGCCACTTCTAGATGGGCCAGGTGTTTGTGCCGGCCACTTGGGTCGCTTAGCTTAGCCATCCAGCGACCTTGGTGCACCTCTTTTTTCTTTGCATCATGTGCTGTTTGGGGACTATTTTTTTAAGTGCCATCCTGTCTGACACTGCAGTGCCACTCCTAGATGGGCCAGGTGTTTGTGCCGGCCACTTGGGTCGCTTAGCTTAGCCATCCAGCGACCTTGGTGCACCTCTTTTTTTCTTTGCATCATGTGCTGTTTGGGGACTATTTTTTTAAGTGCCATCCTTTCTGACATTGCAGTGCCACTCCTAGATGGGCAAAGTGTTTGTGCCGGCCACTTGGGTCGCTTAGCTTAGCCATCCAGCGACCTTGGTGCACCTCTTTTTTTCTTTGCATCATGTGATGTTTGGGGACTATTTTTTTAAGTGCCATCCTGTCTGACACTGCAGTGCCACTCCTAGATGGGCCAGGTGTTTGTGCCGGCCACTTGAGTCGCTTAGCTTAGCCATCCAGCGACCTTTGTGCACCTCTTTTTTTCTTTGCATCATGTGCTGTTTGGGGACTATTTTTTTAAGTGCCATCCTGTCTGACACTGCAGTGCCACTCCTAGATGGGCCAGGTGTTTGTGTCGGACTCTTGGGTCGCTTAGCTTAGCCACACAGCTACTTCATTGCACTTCTTTTTTTCTTTGCATCATGTGCTGTTTGGGGACTATTTTTTAAATCTGCCATCCTGTCTGACACTGCAGTGCCACTCCTAGATGGGCCAGGTGTTTGTGCCGGCCACTTGGGTCGCTTAGCTTAGCCACACAGCTACCTCATTTCACCTTTTTTTTTCTTTGCTTCATGTACTGTTTTTCGGGACTATTTTTTAAATCTGCCATCCTGTCTGACACTGCAGTCCCACTCCTAGATGAGCCAGGTGTTTGTGTCGGCCACTTAAGTCTCTTAGCTTAGTCATACAGCTACCTCATTGCACCTCTTTTTTTTCTTTGCATCATGTGCTGTTTGGGGACTATTTTTTTAAGTGCCATCCTGTCTGACACTGCAGTGCCACTCCTTGATGGGCCAGGTGTTTGTGCTAGCCACTTGGGTCGCTTAGCTTAGCCATCCAGCGACCTTGGTGCACCTCTTTTTTCTTTGCATCATGTGCTGTTTGGGGATTATTTTTTTAAGTGCCATCCTGTCTGACACTGCAGTGCCACTCCTAGATGGGCCAGGTGTTTGTGCCGGCCACTTGGGTCGCTTAGCTTAGCCATCCAGCGACCCTGGTGCACCTCTGTTTTTCTTTGCATCATGTGCTGTTTGGGGACTATTTTTTTAAGTGCCATCCTGTCTGACACTGCAGTGCCAGTCCTAGATGGGCCAGGTGTTTGTGCCGGCCACTTGGGTCGCTTAGCTTAGCCATCCAGCGACCCTGGTGCACTTCTTTTTTTCTTTGCATCATGTGCTATTTGGGGACTATTTTTTTAAGTGCCATCCTGTCTGACACTGCAGTGCCACTCCTAGATGGGCCAGGTGTTTGTGCCTGCCACTTGGGTCGCTTAGCTTAGCCATCCAGTGACCTTGGTGCACCTCTTTTTTTTCTTTGCATCATGTGCTGTTTGGGGACTATTTTTTTAAGTGCCATCCTGTCTGACACTGCAGTGCCACTCCTTGATGGGCCAGGTGTTTGTGCTAGCCACTTGGGTCGTTTAGCTTAGCCATCCAGCGACCTTGGTGCACCTCTTTTTTCTTTGCATCATGTGCTGTTTGGGGATTATTTTTTTAAGTGCCATCCTGTCTGACACTGCAGTGCCACTCCTAGATGGGCCAGGTGTTTGTGCCGGCCACTTGGGTCGCTTAGCTTAGCCATCCAGCGACCCTGGTGCACCTCTGTTTTTCTTTGCATCATGTGCTGTTTGGGGACTATTTTTTTAAGTGCCATCCTGTCTGACACTGCAGTGCCACTCCTAGATGGGCCAGGTGTTTGTGCCGGCCACTTAGGTCGCTTAGCTTAGCCATCCAGCGACCTTGGTGCACCTCTTTTTTTCTTTGCATCATGTGCTGTTTGGGGACTATTTTTTTAAGTGCCATCCTTTCTGACATTGCAGTGCCACTCCTAGATGGGCAAAGTGTTTGTGCCGGCCACTTGGGTCGCTTAGCTTAGCCATCCAGCGACCTTGGTGCACCTCTTTTTTTCTTTGCATCATGTGCTGTTTGGGGACTATTTTTTAAATCTGCCATCCTGTCTGACACTGCAGTGCCACTCCTTGATGGGCCAGGTGTTTGTGCCGGCCACTTGGGTCACTTAGCTTAGCCATCCAGCGACCTTGGTGCACCTCTTTTTTTCTTTGCATCATGTGCTGTTTGGGGACTATTTTTTTAAGTGCCATCCTGTCTGACACTGCAGTGCCACTCCTAGATGGGCCAGGTGTTTGTGCCGGCCACTTGGGTCGCTTAGCTTAGCCATCCAGCGACCTCGGTGCACCTCTTTTTTCTTTGCATCATGTGCTGTTTGGGGACTATTTTTTAAATCTGCCATCCTGTCTGACACTGCAGTGCCACTCCTAGATGGGCCAGGTGTTTGTGTCGGCCACTTGGGTCGCTTAGCTTAGCCACACAGCTACCTCATTGCACCTTTTTTTTTCTTTGCATCATGTGCTGTTTGGGGACTATTTTTTAAATCTGCCATCCTGTCTGACACTGCAGTCCCACTCCTAGATGGTCCAGGTGTTTGTGTCGGCCACTTAAGTCTCTTAGCTTAGTCACACAGCTACCTCATTGCACCTCTTTTTTTTCTTTGCATCATGTGCTGTTTGGGGACTATTTTTTTAAGTGCCATCCTGTCTGACACTGCAGTGCCACTCCTTGATGGGCCAGGTGTTTGTGCTAGCCACTTGGGTCGTTTAGCTTAGCCATCCAGCGACCCTGGTGCACCTCTTTTTTCTATGCATCATGTGCTGTTTGGGGACTATTTTTTTAAGTGCCATCCTGTCTGACACTGCAGTGCCACTCCTAGATGGGCCAGGTGTTTGTGCCGGCCACTTGGGTCGCTTAGCTTAGCCATCCAGCGACCCTGGTGCACTTCTTTTTTTCTGTGCATCATGTGCTATTTGGGGACTATTTTTTTAAGTGCCATCCTGTCTGACACTGCAGTGCCACTCCTAGATGGGCCAGGTGTTTGTGCCGGCCACTTGGGTCGCTTAGCTTAGCCATCCAGCGACCTTGGTGCACCTCTTTTTTTCTTTGCATCATGTGATGTTTGGGGACTATTTTTTTAAGTTCCATCCTGTCTGACACTGCAGTGCCACTCCTAGATGGGCCAGGTGTTTGTGCCGGCCACTTGGGTCGCTTAGCTTAGCCATCCAGCGACCCTGGTGCACTACTTTTTTTCTGTGCATCATGTGCTATTTGGGGACTATTTTTTTAAGTGCCATCCTGTCTGACACTGCAGTGCCACTCCTAGATGGGCCAGGTGTTTGTGCCGGCCACTTAGGTCGCTTAGCTTAGCCATCCAGCGACCTTGGTGCACCTCTTTTTTTCTTTGCATCATGTGATGTTTGGGGACTATTTTTTTAAGTGCCATCATGTCTGACACTGCAGTGCCACTCCTAGATGGGCCAGGTGTTTGTGTCGGCCACTTGGGTCGCTTAGCTTAGTCACACAGCTACCTCATTGCACCTCTTTTTTTCTTTGCATCATGTGCTGTTTGGGGACTATTTTTTAAATCTGCCATCCTGTCTGACACTGCAGTGCCACTCCTTGATGGGCCAGGTGTTTGTGCCGGCCACTTCGGTCACTTAGCTTAGCCATCCAGCGACCTTGGTGCACCTCTTTTTTTCTTTGCATCATGTGCTGTTTGGGGACTATTTTTTAAATCTGCCATCCTGTCTGACACTGCAGTGCCACTCCTTGATGGGCCAGGTGTTTGTGCTAGCCACTTGGGTCGTTTAGCTTAGCCATCCAGCGACCCTGGTGCACCTCTTTTTTCTATGCATCATGTGCTGTTTGGGGACTATTTTTTTAAGTGCCATCCTGTCTGACACTGCAGTGCCACTCCTAGATGGGCCAGGTGTTTGTGCCGGCCACTTGGGTCGCTTAGCTTAGCCATCCAGCGACCCTGGTGCACTTCTTTTTTTCTGTGCATCATGTGCTATTTGGGGACTATTTTTTTAAGTGCCATCCTGTCTGACACTGCAGTGCCACTCCTAGATGGGCCAGGTGTTTGTGCCGGCCACTTGGGTCGCTTAGCTTAGCCATCCAGCGACCTTGGTGCACCTCTTTTTTTCTTTGCATCATGTGATGTTTGGGGACTATTTTTTTAAGTGCCATCCTGTCTGACACTGCAGTGCCACTCCTAGATGGGCCAGGTGTTTGTGCCGGCTACTTGGGTCGCTTAGCTTAGCCATCCAGCGACCTTGGTGCACCTCTTATTTCTTTGCATCATGTGCTGTTTGTGGACTATTTTTTTAAGTGCCATCCTGTCTGACACTGCAGTGCCACTCCTAGATGGGCCAGGTGTTTGTGCCGGCCACTTGGGTCGCTTAGCTTAGCCATCCAGCGACCTTGGTGCACCTCTTTTTTCTTTGCATCATGTGCTGTTTGGGGACTATTTTTTTTAAGTGCCATCCTTTCTGACACTGCAGTGCCACTCCTAGATGGGCCAGGTGTTTGTGCCGGCCACTTGGGTCGCTTAGCTTAGCCATCCAGCGACCCTGGTGCACTTCTTTTTTTCTTTGCATCATGTGCTATTTGGGGACTATTTTTTTAAGTGCCATCCTGTCTGACACTGCAGTGCCACTCCTAGATGGGCCAGGTGTTTGTGCCGGCCACTTGGGTCGCTTAGCTTAGCCATCCAGCGACCTTGGTGCACCTCTTTTTTTCTTTGCATCATGTGCTGTTGATAAAGCTAAATATTTATCTTATATAAAACCCTTTATGAGGTCTAAGAACACTGTACGCTATTTACGTATGGAGTACCGTAAGGGTACGCTCGTTGCGTAACAATCGCTTAGCCGTGGTCGAGACGCTCAAGCGTCACGTTCGCTCACGGCCAAGAGATCACAGGCAGGCACGCTATTGGCTGCCGACTAACGTAATGATTCGCTATAGCGTAGCGGCCGCTCGGGACCACGAGGATATCACCAGCGGCGCAGACGCTCACAATGTTAAACCTTTATACCTAAACCATAAACAATGTAATATGCTGTAAAACCTTAGTGTAGAGATAGGGTGTAGATGCAACACAGTGTAACCTTATTAACTTAAAAGCTGTTTGAGCGTCACCGACGCTCTGAGAATACTTTACACTATAAGAAATACACAGATACCGTGCTTAGGGTCCAACGCCTAATATATATATTATGAATTTTATACTTGCAAAAGAATTAATACAATACAAGTCATACACTACAATATAACATAGACTACCTAACCAGATAACTACACATGAAATACAATACAATTACGTTTAAGGGAAAATGAGAGAAAGAGGAGAAGAGGGAGAGACAGATATGGCCCATAACAACAAGAAAGACAATATGATTGCGGAGAAAACTTACGCGCAAGGGGAACGATCGCATGCGCCTCTGGACATCCAGCTCCCGATTTTCAGCAATGAGAACCGTTGAAGAGTGAGCTGGATGTGATCGGCTTGTCTATTTATGCCCCACACACAATACAATTCAATGGTCCCTACAATCTCATTGTTCATTGGACACAGGAATTCCTCCTCGCATTATAACAAAAGGTCATAGGTTGATTCATACAGGTGGGCTGTGACTATTTCCAACAGCTCAGGTGGGAGGGAAACTGGGTTTCCCGCCGCATGGATAAGTAAGTGCAAATACAGTAAATGTTCATAAACTTCTTATGTCCATAACTATTCGCACGAGCGATTAATCCGCGTCAAACCAACACCGGAATATTGCTAATTAAATACTCTTCCGATGGATACTAAACACCACTGTATTACTCCTGTCTGACCCTTCGTATCAAACAAAGGGGGATTTCTCTGTTCATGAACATTCTACATTAACCAAACTTTCAGATTCTATCAAAGGGACCATGATCTACAAAATACATTATATAGTGGAAATATGTAACGATTGAGTCGCACGCTACGAACACATGAACTCTACCGTAAATGCACATACCGCGCGCCCGCGGGTGCCCGCAACAGCGAGTATGCGCACGCACGGGAGAGCGCACGCATGCGCAGCGCAGACCTGTATGAGGTGCAAATATGGCAGTGTGCATCGTGATATTTTTCTGACTTTGACAGTCCACCCTTTGGCAGTCAACAATAACTGCCACTTCCTAAAACATTTCAAAACGAGAAAAATATATGTCAGGGGTTAATACATTTACATGGTTGGGTAGGGGAGGAGAGGAGAAGGTAGGAAAAAGGTATGACCTAGTGCGATAGCAGAAGCATGTGTGTATGAATCCGTGCTTGGGGGTCATGTATCATCGTGCCGTACGTGTTTTAAATCAAGCTTCGAGGTATTGCGAAGTATACATTTGAATTCCTTCTTATCCCGTGGTACGGGTCTGTGGATGGGCTGTCAAACTTTACCGAGCTCTTTTCGGATTTTGAACAAAATGGGGAGCACATTTTAGTTGATGATACATAAATGGGGGAATATGTGATTGCTGATATCTGTGCCTGTATTCCCTATACTATGTGTGTAATTACCTGAAGGTTGTAGAGATGAAGAAAAGACATAGGCCCTCATTCCGAGTTGATCGGTCGCAAGGCGAATTTAGCAGAGTTACACACGCTTAGTCTACGCCTACTGGGAGTGTATCTTAGCATCTTAAAAGTGCGAACGAAGTTTACGCAATATTGCGAACAAAAAAAACTTAGCAGTTTTAGAGTAGCTCCAGACTTACTCTGCCTGTGCGATCAGTTCAGTGCTTGTCGTTCCTGGTTTGACGTCACAAACACTCCCAGCGTTCGCCCAGACACTCCCCCGTTTCTCCGGCCACTCCTGCGTTTTTTCCGGAAACGGTAGCGTTTTCAGCCACACGCCCATAAAACGCTGTGTTTCCGCCCAGTAACACCCATTTCCTGTCGATCACACTACGTTCGCCGGTGCGAACAAAAAGCCGTGAGTAAAAATCCTTTCTTCATAGCAGAATTACTTAGCGCAGTCGCAGTGCGAACATTGCGCATGCGCTCTAAGCTGATTTTCACTGCGATGCGAAAAAAAAGAACGAGCGAACGACTCGGAATGAGGGCCATAATTACGGTAAATGCAGTGGTATTCTATGTCAGGTAAATGAACATTTGTCGGTTGAAGTCTTGTTCGGTGTCTGTTGAATGCAGTCTTCTTTGTGCTTTTGCCCATAAGGTGCGAGCAAAAGCTTTGTCAATGTCCATAGATTTACAAAAGTGTTGGGCTAGCGTAATTTTAAAATTTCTAGGGAAACTGGGGATCTATGGCAAAGTTCATCAAAAATCTGCGTATCAGGTTGTCAAAACTTCTTCTTTAATCCATCTGTTGTCTGTATATCGGCTCATCAAATTCCTCGTCCAAGTGGGTCTTTTTACCTTGGAGGAAAACGGAAAAACAGGTGAAAGAAACGGACCGTAGAAATCGCATTTTCATCACATCATTGTTTCTACATTTGGGTCATAAATCAAATCCATTGGAATTACAATTTCCTCACTCCTTAAACTCATCACCCTGGTACTTTGTTTACACTTCGTTAAAGCCTGACCGCATCTAAATATCAAGCCAATCGTTATGATAACACCTAAGATACATAGGAGAAACTTCCCAACATTCATTATGACTCCTTGAGCCCATTCTCCTAAACCAGTGAACCAATTTAGCGGGTTCAACCATGACACCCAACCAGTCAGCTCATTACCTACAGCAGCAAGAGTGAGATTGTGTCTCCTGCGAAATTCCCACTTCAGTTGGAGAATATCGTCCATCTTTTGGTCTATGACCTCGACCGGGTCCTCGGTACTATTTGTAATATATGTGCAACATTTCACGCTGTACTGCGTTGCCAGTGTGACACAATATCCACCTGTCACATGCCGTGAGATAATTGAGAATCATTCTATGCTGAACCAGTTCTGTTTTATAAGCTTGAAGTTCTCTTCCAGTATACCTAAATGTGTCATCATACATTTCTGTGATATTGTCTAACAAATTTGCGAGCGCAGATATGTATTTATAATTCAACACTCCTCTGGCGGTGCGAGTGATGTCTTACGCGATTAGAAACTGAATCCCGGTGGATTCATGGATCATGTCAGAGGCCGGATGCTCTGTTCTTTCTATCAGGTGCCGTTTAAGTACGTGCTCGTAATGGGTGTGAGTATAAGGAGCTTGGGCAACACGGTGTATATATTTCATTTTGGCATGTGATACAGTCATTACTTCAGGCAATACTTTTCCAATATAACACAATCCTTCAGAGTTTGGGGCAAGCCACTTATACGCCTTCCTCCCGCATATGAAATATGCATCATCAGGGAGAACATATGGGACGGAGTAGGACATAACCATATTACACATCTTCCATGTGAAATCTCCTAACCCTAATTCTCCCATCTGTCTAGTACACGTATCAGCTTGTACGATATGTGCACAGTATCCTGGTGATACCTCTCCAACTCTCGTAATCCTATTTCCTAGGGTATACCTATATCGGAAAGATTTTCCTCTACTGGCTATGTGGCGTACAAGCTCTGTATCTGTCGGCATTCTATCTGCTCTATATGAAAAGGTCATGGTTTGGTTACTCCATGACACTTCCCAATTTCCCGGCTTTCGGGGATTGGAAATGTTAAAACATATGAGGGATCTATCCACATGATATTGGTGGAGCTTCAAACTAGGAGGACTGGAGATATTAAACCTCCTGTCCACCGGCCTCCCACCACTTAGCTCAAGTACCTCCCCTATCGTTAAAGGAAATGGTACTAGTCCTGATTTGCTATGACCTTGAGGTACTTGAGAGCATACCCAACAGTCTGTTTGATTTAGCACACTACCCACTAAGGAGTGATAGTCACTCAAGGGATGCCGGTCCATGTGGATATTAAAACTGGATTGGCATTTCTTGATGCACCCATCCTCAACTACATTGTCACAGAGCCTACAGATACAGTTTTCTTCAGCTAACAATCCTTCACAATTCCTTCTATGGTCAATGCTATCGGATCGTTTTCTGATACTCGCCTTTGCTTGTTGATTATGTTGTTCTTGGGAAACTACGCTTCCATCTCTGTCATCAGAACCCATTCCAGAACTTCTCTCGACCTCCATGGTACTCTCGCCGGAACAGACTGCTCTGGTCAACATCATGGTCAACAGGAAAATCCGGATCACAGTCTCTTGGGGCAAGTCCATCTTATAGGAGGAAACGAAGAAGAATGAGAAGGGAGAAAAATAATTTGAGGGAGGGGGGATGGGAAGTGGAGAAAAACAATAAAAGGGAAACGGGGATCGACAACTGCTTTTGATCTTGTGATTCTCGATGCTCAGGTGCCGCCTCAGTCCTCCTGGAACAGACACTCCAGTGATACAACTTCCTCTACCGTCTGTTCCTTATCACGGGACCTCTCTGGATCAGCAACCTTCTTACAATGGGACGAATGAACCCAAGTCTCTCTCTCGGCAACTTTCAATGCTGTAGTGCTAGTTAATAAGACTTGGTATGGTCCTTCCCATCTGTCAATAAGGCAACCTGAGCGTAGAAAATTCCGTATCATTACATAATCCCCAGGTTCAATGTCATGACAATTACTATCTGGTAAATCAGGAATCACTAACTTCAAATTATCATTTTGATTCCTTAGCTGTTTACTCATATTAACCAGGTACTTTACAGTCACTTCATTGTTACACTTCAAATCATCCTGAGGGTTAATCATAACATGCGGTTGTCGACCAAACAAGATTTCAAAAGGAGACAGATTAAGAGGGGACCTGGGAGTGGTTCTGATGCTGTACAGTACAATGGGTAAAGCTTCTGGCCATGTCAATCCTGTCTCTGCCATAACTTTGCTCAGTTTATTTTTAATAGTGCTGTTCACTCTTTCCACCTTCGCGCTCGCCTGTGGACGGTATGGAGTGTGCAGCTTGCTATCAATTCCCATCAACTTACACATTCCTTGAAAGACATCACCTGTAAAATGGGTACCCCTATCACTTTCAATTATTCTAGGGATACCATATCTACATACAAATTCCAGCACAATTTTCTTAGCAGTAAACATAGCGGTATTTGTGGCCGCAGGAAATGCTTCGACCCAATTTGAGAAAACATCTATACAAACAAGTACATATTTCAAATTTCGACAAGGGGGTAATTGAATGAAGTCAATCTGTATTACCTGGAAAGGGCCGCCTGCAGGTGGGATATGAGATGGTTCTGTTGGTATTGCCTTTCCGATGTTCTTTCTCAAACAGGTAAGGCATGACATTGCTCTCTTACTTGCATGAGATGAAAATCCTGGGGCGCACCAATATGCTCTTACCAACTTGCACATTCCCTCCTTGCCCAGATGAGTCAGCCCGTGTGCTGCCTCAGCTAAACATGGAATATATGCTCTGGGGGCCACCAGTTTACCATGTCCATCTGTCCAGAGTCCTGAGGACTCCTGGCCATATCCCTTTGCCTTCCAGGCTGCCTTTTCCTGTGTGGAACACAAATTTTGCATCTCACACAACTTCTGTGTGTTGATGGTATTAAATACCATCAGTTGTGTGGTGTCTGTCTGTCTGGGGGTACCAGCTGCTAACTTAGCTGCTTCGTCTGCTCGGCTGTTACCAAGTGATACTGGGTCCTGGCTATATGTGTGTGCTTTACACTTGATAACAGCCACTCTGTCGGGTTCCTGTATCGCTGTTAGAAGCCTTTTGATGTGGGCTGCATGCGCTACCGGTGTACCAGCTGCCGTCATGAAATTTCTGAGGCGCCTTAGGGCTCCGAAATCATGGACTACCCCGAATGCGTATCTAGAATCGGTGTAGATATTGGCTGATTTGCCCTTAGCCAATTCACATGCTCTGGTTAGGGTGACCAGTTCAGCAACCTGGGCTGAGTGAGGTGGGCCTAGCGGTTCCGCTTCTATGGTGCCTTGGTCATCTACGACTGCGTATCCAGTACACATGTCTCCCGAGTCTGACTGTCTATGACAACTACCGTCCGTGTAGAAAGTTAGATCTACATCTTCCAGTGGGTTGTCACTGATGTCAGGCCTTGCGGTAAAATTTTGGGTCAAATATTCCATACAATCATGTGTGTCTTCCTTTGTGTTAAATTCTCCTTCCCCACCACTCTCATCCTCCACCCTTTGTGCCTGTCCAGGCACACCTGGGAGATATGTTGCAGGATTTAATGCACTGCATCTCCTTATGGTGATGTTTACGGGGGCCATTAGTGCCAATTCCCATCTTGTAAACCGCGCTGATGAGACGTGCCTGGTTTGGGCAGAATTTAGCAAGGCTGACACTGCATGTGGTGTATGAATTGTGAGGTTGTGACCTAGCACTACATCTTCGCTTTTCGTTACTAGCAATGCTATCGCAGCAACGCTTCGCAAGCATGTGGGGAGGGATCGCGCTACTGTGTCTAGCTGAGCGCTGTAGTATGCTACTGGCCTGCTGGCATCACCGTGCTTTTGGGTTAAGACGCCTGCCGCGCAACCAGCACTTTCTGTTCCGTACAGCTCAAAGGGTTTCCCATAATCTGGCATACCTAATGCTGGTGCCTGCGTTAGGCACTGTTTAAGTCTCTCAAATGCCATCTCGGACTCGTCTGTATGCGAAATCTGATCAGGTTTGTTTGAGGAAACCATCTCCTGCAAAGGTAATGCTAGAATGGAAAATCCTGGGATCCAGTTACGGCAATACCCACACATTCCTAAAAATGTTCTGATCTGTTGCTGGGTTTGTGGCAGAGTCATGTCTCTAATTGCTTGAATTCTATCAGCGATCAGGTGTCTCAGTCCTTGTGTTAGACAGTGTCCCAAATATTTTACCTTAGTTTGGCATAATTGCAACTTGTCTTTGGAAACCTTGTGTCCTGTGTCTGAAAGATGAAACAGGAGCTGTTTCGTATCCTTCAGGGATGCTTCCAATGAATTAGAACACAGTAGTAGATCATCCACGTACTGTATTAATACTGATCCACTCTCTGGTTGGAAAGACTGTAAACAATCATGCAAAGCCTGGGAAAAGATACTTGGACTGTCTATGAAACCTTGCGGTAATCGTGTCCATGTGTATTGGACTCCTCTGTATGTGAATGCAAACAAATATTGACTGTCAGGGTACAGAGGTACCGAAAATAAAGCGGAGCAGAGGTCAATAACAGTGAAAAATTTCGCAGTGGGAGGGATTTGCATAAGGATGACAGCTGGATTTGGCACTACGGGGAACTGACTCTCAACTATTTTGTTAATCCCCCTTAGATCCTGCACTAGCCGGTAACCCCTCCCTCCACTCTTTTTAACAGGGAAGATGGGACTATTGGCAGTGCTGGACGTTCTTACCAGAATGCCCTGTTGTAGCAAGCGCTCTATTACGGGATACACTCCTAACTCCACCTCTGGCTTCAGAGGGTACTGTGGGATTTTTGGAGCTATCCTACCATCTTTTACTTGTACAACTACCGGAGCTACGTTTGCCATTAATCCAGTGTCCTGTCCATCTTTAGTCCAAAGTGACTCTGGTATCTGGGATGTCATTTCCTCTACTTGGGATGGAGTCCTATTTGTCATAATGGTATGTGACATTAATTTTGACGGGGAGTCTAACATGTCTCGCACTTCCTGAGCGTGATTCTCAGGTATGTCCAAGAATACACCTTCAGGAGTACAATAAATGACGCACCCCATTTTGCACAATAAGTCTCTTCCCAGGAGATTAGTCGGTGCCGATGCAGCCAACAAAAAGGAATGCTTGGTATGTAACGGCCCTACTGTAATCTCGGCTGGTTTGCTAACAGGGTAGTGCTGGACTACTCCTGTTACTCCTATGGCTGGAATTGTCTTACCAGTGGTTCTCATGCCCACTGTCGAATTTATCACTGATTTGGCCGCCCCTGTGTCTACAAGAAAGTTTAATGATTTACCAGCTACATTGATTGCAATTTCTGGTTCACTCCCAAGACTTGCAATCAATTTTACTGGCTGCAGATTACAGGTATGGCCACACCCCTATTGGGTATGGTGACCTCCCTGAATCCCGCTGGCAGCAACTACTTGTGAAGGGGTGGAATGGGAACTACCAGTGGCTTGCCAGTCTCTGTTCGGGGGGTATCTTTTTGTTTCCCCTGTATGTGGCTCATAACTGGAACTCAGACACTATGGTTCTTAATTCCATTCGGGAAAATGGGCTGTACATGGCAATGTTCCTAACAGGTGTGATTCCTGTCGTGTCAGTTTTCCCATTTGGCACTGCTATTACCCTAACAGGATTAAGTCTACTAACATCACTCTGTGTAGGTTCTACAGCCTGTGGTGAAATGGTTTCAGCGTAGTGTATGGTGCCGTACTTACCTGTAGATACGACCTCACCTATCCCTCCGCTAGGGGCTTTTGTTACTAATCTCATGGGTGGAGCCGTGCCTACTGTTGTCTCTGCTATGGTGGCTGCTAGAGAGAGTGCTGATATTGTTGCCGATTCGTCCTCTTGATCACACTCCTGGGGAAAGTTCAAAACAGGGTACAACTTGCACGGGTTAATACTTGCATTAGTTAACTTATTAACATTTACACAGTTGCTAAGTGTTTGTTTGTTACACCCTAATGCGTCATTCTCCGCAACCAATTTCTCTCCTGATATGTATGGTGGCGGCGGGGCCGTCGCTATCAATTTCTTGATAGGATTAGATCCTGCCGCCAGAGCCAATCCTCTCTGTATTTCACCCTCCTGTTGCCATAACTGCAAATAATCATAATGTTGGATTCGTCTCTTTGTTGATTTAATGAGACATATCCTCCTCCTTAAATTTTGCAACACTTCTGGGCTAAAGCTACCTACTCTTGGGAATTTCTCCCCGTCATGCACTGTCATTCTCTCCCATTCATCACATAAAACCTCTGTATGTGAACCATATTTTTCACACATTACGTACCTTGCCGACCCGACTGGTCGGTTCACTGAATCAACCCGAACCGAGGTTGATCGCCCCCTTCCTGAACAATTGGCCCCCATAACTTGCAGGCGTTGCTTTCACCACCTCTGACCTTATTTCAGGGTCTTCAGCGAACCCTTACAAAAACCAAAATGTTCACGATAGGCTGACGGTGGCGGTTTACCGAGTACCCCACTCACTCGCCCACGCCGACCAATACGACCCACACACTGCCTTAGTGCTGGCGTACTCGACCCAGGGCCCCTATGAACCTCTATTTACTGGAACATGCGAGGGATATCCGCAGAACACTTACTCTTTCCAGTAACTATTGGTTGTTGGACAATTCCTGAGTGACCAGCGAACTTCCCTTCAGAAAATAAAAAATTACACAAATCACATCAGAGTGTACAAATAGTTTTACGACCGGGTTTGTACACAAATGGTACTGGTCAGATTAACTAATGTACACAATTACGTGCGGTACAATCGTTCAGCACATAAGCAACTAATCTTATGTGCTGAGCGACAAGTGGAATCGAAAATTTCGGCTGCAAATTCCTTCAGCCAGAGCTTTATTGGCCTATATGGATTTTGCACCAACCCCCTGGGTTGTGCCCTTTTCTCTTTTATGGCAGACTTCTTAGTCTGCTGTACCTGGACCTCCCGGTCTGTAGTATGACCTCCTGGTCTACTATTCTCTACTGCTCAAATTTTATGTTTAACCAGAGATGCCTCCCTAGCCACCATGCACGTCACTTACATGTATGTACCTCTGCGAGAACTCGACTTCTTGTTGTTCAACCTGTAAAATTGTATAAACTTATATATACAAAACACTCACTCACCACACGTACACTTTTGCTTCTATTTCTATTTCTGCGCAGAAATTTTCTTTAGAACAGATGTGTTGTGAATTTGGAGAAGGATCTGTTAATCTAAATTTCGGATTTAAAATAGATTTGCGCTATTTATCGCCTGTTGCGCTACTTATCGCCTGTTGCGCTACTTATCGCCTGTTGCGCTACTTATCGCCTGTTGCGCTACTTAAAAATCAACACTGTCGTGTGACTTGAGTTACGTGGGCGTACCCAGACGCTCCGTTGCGTAATTTACGCTGCGTGCGTCGGCCTTTGCGTACGCGGTCTCAGCCCTTTGTTAGAGACACGTGTACACAAAACCAATGTCCACCGTAACACAACTAACACGTTTATCAATGTAGATGATCCTTGATCGTCTACCGCGCAACACACCAATCTCTCCTTTTACCTTTAGGTAGAGCTGTGTGTGCTTTATACTTTATCCCTTAACGCATTACTTTTACACTTTAACTATGAAATAGCGACAAATCTCTCTTAGCACGTTTTATCAATTATAAAATGGCAAACAGGAGAGTGATAAATGAAAATACACGAATGAAAAAGAAATGCAGATATGTGCGTGTGTACGCAAGACAGAAATAAACAGTTTTAAAAGACACTAGCGTGTTGTTCTTACCTCCGGTTCCGGATTCCTTCAGCACCCTTTACTAAGCGAAGCAGACGCTTATCCCGTCAGCACTGCGAAGAATATGATCTCCCGCCCTTTGCTGATGGATAATGTCTGCTGAAATTACCTAGCAGAGATATGTGAAGGACAGGACGAGCCGCCAATTGATAAAGCTAAATATTTATCTTATATAAAACCCTTTATGAGGTCTAAGAACACTGTACGCTATTTACGTATGGAGTACCGTAAGGGTACGCTCGTTGCGTAACAATCGCTTAGCCGTGGTCGAGATGCTCAAGCGTCACGTTCGCTCACGGCCAAGAGATCACAGGCAGGCACGCTATTGGCTGCCGACTAACGTAATGATTCGCTATAGCGTAGCGGCCGCTCGGGACCACGAGGAGATCACCAGCGGCGCAGACGCTCACAATGTTAAACCTTTATACCTAAACCATAAACAATGTAATATGCTGTAAAACCTTAGTGTAGAGATAGGGTGTAGATGCAACACAGTGTAACCTTATTAACTTAAAAGCTGTTTGAGCGTCACCGACGCTCTGAGAATACTTAACACTATAAGAAATACACAGATACCGTGCTTAGGGTCCAACGCCTAATATATATATTATGAATGTTATACTTGCAAAAGAATTAATACAATACAAGTCATACACTACAATATAACATAGACTACCTAACCAGATAACTACACATGAAATACAATACAATTACGTTTAAGGGAAAATGAGAGAAAGAGGAGAAGAGAGAGAGAGAGAGAGATATGGCCCATAACAACAAGAAAGACAATATGATTGCGGAGAAAACTTACGCACAAGGGGAACGATCGCATGCGCCTCTGGACATCCAGCTCCCGATTTTCAGCAATGAGAACCGTTGAAGAGTGAGCTGGATGTGATCGGCTTGTCTATTTATGCCCCACACACAATACAATTCAATGGTCCCTACAATCTCATTGTTCATTGGACACAGGAATTCCTCCTCGCATTATAACAAAAGGTCATAGGTTGATTCATACAGGTGGGCTGTGACTATTTCCAACAGCTCAGGTGGGAGGGAAACTGGGTTTCCCGCCGCATGGATAAGTAAGTGCAAATACAGTAATTGTTCATAAACTTCTTATGTCCATAACTATTCGCACGAGCGATTAATCCGCTTCAAACCAACACCGGAATATTGCTAATTAAATACTCTTCCGATGGATACTAAACACCACTGTATTACTCCTGTCTGACCCTTCGTATCAAACAAAGGGGGATTTCTCTGTTCATGAACATTCTACATTAACCAAACTTTCAGATTCTATCAAAGGGACCATGATCTACAAAATACATTATATAGTGGAAATATGTAACGATTGAGTCGCACGCTACGAACACATGAACTCTACCGTAAATGCACATACCGCGCGCCCGCGGGTGCCCGCAACAGCGAGTATGCGCACGCACGGGAGAGTGCACGCATGCGCAGCGCAGACCTGTATGAGGTGCAAATATGGCAGTGTGCATCGTGATATTTTTCTGACTTTGACACTGTTTGGGGACTATTTTTTAAGTGCCATCCTTTCTGACATTGCAGTGCCACTCCTAGATGGGCAAAGTGTTTGTGCCGGCCACTTGGGTCGCTTAGCTTAGCCATCCAGCGACCTTGGTGCACCTCTTTTTTTCTTTGCATCATGTGATGTTTGGGGACTATTTTTTTAAGTGCCATCCTGTCTGACACTGCAGTGCCACTCCTAGATGGGCCAGGTGTTTGTGTCGGACTCTTGGGTCGCTTAGCTTAGCCACACAGCTACTTCATTGCACTTCTTTTTTTCTTTGCATCATGTGCTGTTTGGGGACTATTTTTTAAATCTGCCATCCTGTCTGACACTGCAGTGCCACTCCTAGATGGGCCAGGTGTTTGTGTCGGCCACTTGGGTCGCTTAGCTTAGCCACACAGCTACCTCATTTCACCTTTTTTTTTTCTTTGCTTCATGTACTGTTTTTCGGGACTATTTTTTAAATCTGCCATCCTGTCTGACACTGCAGTCCCACTCCTAGATGGTCCAGGTGTTTGTGTCGGCCACTTAAGTCTCTTAGCTTAGTCATACAGCTACCTCATTGCACCTCTTTTTTTTCTTTGCATCATGTGCTGTTTGGGGACTATTTTTTTAAGTGCCATCCTGTCTGACACGCAGTGCCACTCCTTGATGGGCCAGGTGTTTGTGCTAGCCACTTGGGTCGTTTAGCTTAGCCATCCAGCGACCTTGGTGCACCTCTTTTTTCTTTGCATCATGTGCTGTTTGGGGACTATTTTTTTAAGTGCCATCCTGTCTGACACTGCAGTGCCACTCCTAGATGGGCCAGGTGTTTGTGCCGGCCACTTGGGTCGCTTAGCTTAGCCATCCAGCGACCCTGGTGCACCTCTGTTTTTCTTTGCATCATGTGCTGTTTGGGGACTATTTTTTAAATCTGCCATCCTGTCTGACACTGCAGTGCCACTCCTAGATGGGCCAGGTGTTTGTTTCGGCCACTTGGGTCGCTTAGCTTAGCCACACAGCTACCTCATTGCACCTTTTTTTTTCTTTGCATCATGTGCTGTTTGGGGACTATTTTTTAAATCTGCCATCCTGTCTGACACTGCAGTGCCACTCCTAGATGGTCCAGGTGTTTGTGTCGGCCACTTAAGTCTCTTAGCTTAGTCACACAGCTACCTCATTGCACCTCCTTTTTTTCTTTGCATCATGTGCTGTTTGGGGACTATTTTTTTAAGTGCCATCCTGTCTGACACTGCAGTGCCACTCCTTGATGAGTAAGGTGTTTGTGCTAGCCACTTGGGTCGTTTAGCTTAGCCATCCAGCGACCCTGGTGCACCTTTTTTTTCTATGCATCATGCGCTGTTTGGGGACTATTTTTTTAAGTGCCATCCTGTCTGACACTGCAGTGCCACTCCTAGATGGGCCAGGTGTTTGTGCCGGCCACTTGGGTCGCTTAGCTTAGCCATCCAGCGACCCTGGTGCACTTCTTTTTTTCTGTGCATCATGTGCTATTTGGGGACTATTTTTTTAAGTGCCATCCTGTCTGACACTGCAGTGCCACTCCTAGATGGGCCAGGTGTTTGTGCCGGCCACTTGGGTCGCTTAGCTTAGCCATCCAGCGACCTTGGTGCACCTCTTTTTTTCTTTGCATCATGTGATGTTTGGGGACTATTTTTTTAAGGGCCATCCTGTCTGACACTGCAGTGCCACTCCTAGATGGGCCAGGTGTTTGTGCCGGCCACTTGGGTCGCTTAGCTTAGCCATCCAGCGACCCTGGTGCACTTCTTTTTTTCTGTGCATCATGTGCTATTTGGGGACTATTTTTTTAAGTGCCATCCTGTCTGACACTGCAGTGCCACTCCTAGATGGGCCAGGTGTTTGTGCCGGCCACTTGGGTCGCTTAGCTTAGCCATCCAGCGACCTTGGTGCACCTCTTTTTTTCTTTGCATCATGTGATGTTTGGGGACTATTTTTTTAAGTGCCATCCTGTCTGACACTGCAGTGCCACTCCTAGATGGGCCAGGTGTTTGTGCCGGCCACTTGAGTCGCTTAGCTTAGCCATCCAGCGACCTTGGTGCACCTCTTTTCTTCTTTGCGTCATGTGCTGTTTGGGGACTATTTTTTTAAGTGCCATCCTGTCTGACACTGCAGTGCCAGTACTAGATGGGCAAGGTGTTTGTGCCGGCCACTTAGGTCGCTTAGCTTAGCCATCCAGCGACCTTGGTGCACCTCTTTTTTTCTTTGCATCATGTGCTGTTTGGGGACTATTTTTTTAAGTGCCATCCTTTCTGACATTGCAGTGCCACTCCTAGATGGGCAAAGTGTTTGTGCCGGCCACTTGGGTCGCTTAGCTTAGCCATCCTGCGACCTTGGTGCACCTCTTTTTTTCTTTGCATCATGTGATGTTTGGGGACTATTTTTTTAAGTGCCATCCTGTCTGACACTGCAGTGCCACTCCTAGATGGGCCAGGTGTTTGTGTCGGCCACTTGGGTCGCTTAGCTTAGTCACACAGCTACCTCATTGCACCTCTTTTTTTCTTTGCATCATGTGCTGTTTGGGGACTATTTTTTAAATCTGCCATCCTGTCTGACACTGCAGTGCCACTCCTTGATGGGCCAGGTGTTTGTGCTAGCCACTTGGGTCGTTTAGCTTAGCCATCCAGCGACCTTGGTGCGCCTCTTTTTTTCTTTGCATCATGTGCTGTTTGGGGACTATTTTTTTAAGTGCCATCCTGTCTGACACTGCAGTGCCACTCCTAGATGGGCCAGGTGTTTGTGCCGGCCACTTGGGTCGCTTAGCTTAGCCATCCAGCGACCTTGGTGCACCTCTTTTTTTCTTTGCATCATGTGCTGTTTGGGGACTATTTTTTTAAGTGCCATCCTGTCTGACACTGCAGTGCCACTCCTAGATGGGCCAGGTGTTTGTGCCGGCCACTTGGGTCGCTTAGCTTAACCATCCAGCGACCTTGGTGCACCTCTTTTTTCTTTGCATCATGTGCTGTTTGGGGATTATTTTTTAAATCTGCCATCCTGTCTGACACTGCAGTGCCACTCCTAGATGGGCCAGGTGTTTGTGCCGGCCACTTGGGTCGCTTAGCTTAGCCATCCAGCGACCTTAGTGCACCTCTTTTTTTCTTTGCATCATGTGCTGTTTGGGGACTATTTTTTAAATCTGCCATCCTGTCTGACACTGCAGTGCCACTCCTAGATGGTCCAGGTGTTTGTGTCGGCAACTTAGGTCTCTTAGCTTAGTCACACAGCTACCTCATTGCACCTCTTTTTTTCTTTGCATCATGTGCTGTTTGGGGACTATTTATTAAATCTTCCATCCTGTCTGACACTGCAGTGCCACTCCTTGATGGGCCAGGTGTTTGTGCTAGCCACTTGGGTCGTTTAGCTTAGCCATCCAGCGACCTTGGTGCGCCTCTTTTTTTCTTTGCATCATGTGCTGTTTGGGGACTATTTTTTAAGTGCCATCCTGTATGACACTGCAGTGCCACTCCTAGATGGGCCAGGTGTTTGTGCCGGCCACTTGGGTCGCTTAGCTTAGCCATCCAGCGACCTTGGTGCACCTCTTTTTTTCTTTGCATCATGTACTGTTTGGGGACTATTTTTTTAAGTGCCATACTGTCTGACACTGCAGTGCCACTCCTAGATGGGCCAGGTGTTTGTGTCGGCCTCTTGGGTCGCTTAGCTTATACATCCAGCGACCTTGGTGCACCTCTTTTTTCTTTGCATCATGTGCTGTTTGGGGACTATTTTTTAAATCTGCCATCCTGTCTGACACTGCAGTGCCACTCCTAGATGGGCCAGGTGTTTGTGTCGGCCACTTGGGTCGCTTAGCTTAGCCATCCAGCGACCCTGGTGCACCTCTGTTTTTCTTTGCATCATGTGCTGTTTGGGGACTATTTTTTTAAGTGCCATCCTGTCTGACACTGCAGTGCCAGTACTAGATGGGCCAGGTGTTTGTGCCGGCCACTTAGGTCGCTTAGCTTAGCCATCCAGCGACCTTGGTGCACCTCTTTTTTTCTTTGCATCATGTGCTGTTTGGGGATTATTTTTTTAAGTGCCATCCTGTCTGACACTGCAGTGCCACTCCTAGATGGGCCAGGTGTTTGTGTCTGCCACTTGGGTCGCTTAGCTTAGCCACACAGCTACCTCATTGCACCTCTTTTATTCTTTGCATCATGTGCTGTTTGGGGACTATTTTTTAAATCTGCCATCCTGTCTGACACTGCAGTGCCACTCCTAGATAGTCCAGGTGTTTGTGTCGGCCACTTAGGTCTCTTAGCTTAGTCACACAGCTACCTCATTGCACCTCTTTTTTCTTTGCATCATGTGCTGTTTGGGGACTATTTTTTAAATCTGCCATCCTGTCTGACACTGCAGTGCCACTCCTAGATGGGCCAGGTGTTTGTGTCGGCCACTTGGGTCGCTTAGCTTAGTCACACAGCTACCTCATTGCACCTCTTTTTTTCTTTGCATCATGTGCTGTTTGGGGACTATTTTTTAAATCTGCCATCCTGTCTGACACTGCAGTGCCACTCCTAGATGGGCCAGGTGTTTGTTTCGGCCACTTGGGTCGATTAGCTTAGCCACACAGCTACCTCATTGCACCTTTTTTTTTCTTTGCATCATGTGCTGTTTGGGGACTATTTTTTAAATCTGCCATCCTGTCTGACACTGCAGTGCCACTCCTAGATGGTCCAGGTGTTTGTGTCGGCCACTTAAGTCTCTTAGCTTAGTCACACAGCTACCTCATTGCACCTCCTTTTTTTCTTTGCATCATGTGCTGTTTGGGGACTATTTTTTTAAGTGCCATCCTGTCTGACACTGCAGTGCCACTCCTTGATGGGCCAGGTGTTTGTGCTAGCCACTTGGGTCGTTTAGCTTAGCCATCCAGCGACCCTGGTGCACCTTTTTTTTCTATGCATCATGCGCTGTTTGGGGACTATTTTTTTAAGTGCCATCCTGTCTGACACTGCAGTGCCACTCCTAGATGGGCCAGGTGTTTGTGCCGGCCACTTGGGTCGCTTAGCTTAGCCATCCAGCGACCCTGGTGCACTTCTTTTTTTCTGTGCATCATGTGCTATTTGGGGACTATTTTTTTAAGTGCCATCCTGTCTGACACTGCAGTGCCACTCCTAGATGGGCCAGGTGTTTGTGCCGGCCACTTGGGTCGCTTAGCTTAGCCATCCAGCGACCTTGGTGCACCTCTTTTTTTCTTTGCATCATGTGATGTTTGGGGACTATTTTTTTAAGTGCCATCCTGTCTGACACTGCAGTGCCAGTACTAGATGGGCCAGGTGTTTGTGCCGGCCACTTAGGTCGCTTAGCTTAGCCATCCAGCGACCTTGGTGCACCTCTTTTTTTCTTTGCATCATGTGCTGTTTGGGGACTATTTTTTTAAGTGCCATCCTTTCTGACATTGCAGTGCCACTCCTAGATGGGCAAAGTGTTTGTGCCGGCCACTTGGGTCGCTTAGCTTAGCCATCCTGCGACCTTGGTGCACCTCTTTTTTTCTTTGCATCATGTGATGTTTGGGGACTATTTTTTTAAGTGCCATCCTGTCTGACACTGCAGTGCCACTCCTAGATGGGCCAGGTGTTTGTGTCGGCCACTTGGGTCGCTTAGCTTAGTCACACAGCTACCTCATTGCACCTCTTTTTTTCTTTGCATCATGTGCTGTTTGGGGACTATTTTTTAAATCTGCCATCCTGTCTGACACTGCAGTGCCACTCCTTGATGGGCCAGGTGTTTGTGCTAGCCACTTGGGTCGTTTAACTTAGCCATCCAGCGACCTTGGTGCGCCTCTTTTTTTCTTTGCATCATGTGCTGTTTGGGGACTATTTTTTAAGTGCCATCCTGTATGACACTGCAGTGCCACTCCTAGATGGGCCAGGTGTTTGTGCCGGCCACTTGGGTCGCTTAGCTTAGCCATCCAGCGACCTTGGTGCACCTCTTTTTTTCTTTGCATCATGTGCTGTTTGGGGACTATTTTTTTAAGTGCCATCCTGTCTGACACTGCAGTGCCACTCCTAGATGGGCCAGGTGTTTGTGCCGGCCACTTGGGTCGCTTAGCTTAACCATCCAGCGACCTTGGTGCACCTCTTTTTTCTTTGCATCATGTGCTGTTTGGGGATTATTTTTTAAATCTGCCATCCTGTCTGACACTGCAGTGCCACTCCTAGATGGGCCAGGTGTTTGTGCCGGCCACTTGGGTCGCTTAGCTTAGCCATCCAGCGACCTTGGTGCACCTCTTTTTTTCTTTGCATCATGTGCTGTTTGGGGACTATTTTTTAAATCTGCCATCCTGTCTGACACTGCAGTGCCACTCCTAGATGGTCCAGGTGTTTGTGTCGGCAACTTAGGTCTCTTAGCTTAGTCACACAGCTACCTCATTGCACCTCTTTTTTTCTTTGCATCATGTGCTGTTTGGGGACTATTTATTAAATCTGCCATCCTGTCTGACACTGCAGTGCCACTCCTTGATGGGCCAGGTGTTTGTGCTAGCCACTTGGGTCGTTTAGCTTAGCCATCCAGCGACCTTGGTGCGCCTCTTTTTTTCTTTGCATCATGTGCTGTTTGGGGACTATTTTTTAAGTGCCATCCTGTATGACACTGCAGTGCCACTCCTAGATGGGCCAGGTGTTTGTGCCGGCCACTTGGGTCGCTTAGCTTAGCCATCCAGCGTCCTTGGTGCACCTCTTTTTTTCTTTGCATCATGTACTGTTTGGGGACTATTTTTTTAAGTGCCATACTGTCTGACACTGCAGTGCCACTCCTAGATGGGCCAGGTGTTTGTGCCGGCCTCTTGGGTCGCTTAGCTTATACATCCAGCGACCTTGGTGCACCTCTTTTTTCTTTGCATCATGTGCTGTTTGGGGACTATTTTTTAAATCTGCCATCCTGTCTGACACTGCAGTGCCACTCCTAGATGGGCCAGGTGTTTGTGTCGGCCACTTGGGTCGCTTAGCTTAACCATCCAGCGACCTTGGTGCACCTCTTTTTTCTTTGCATCATGTGCTGTTTGGGGATTATTTTTTAAATCTGCCATCCTGTCTGACACTGCAGTGCCACTCCTAGATGGGCCAGGTGTTTGTGCCGGCCACTTGGGTCGCTTAGCTTAGCCATCCAGCGACCTTGGTGCACCTCTTTTTTTCTTTGCATCATGTGCTGTTTGGGGACTATTTTTTAAATCTGCCATCCTGTCTGACACTGCAGTGCCACTCCTAGATGGTCCAGGTGTTTGTGTCGGCAACTTAGGTCTCTTAGCTTAGTCACACAGCTACCTCATTGCACCTCTTTTTTTCTTTGCATCATGTGCTGTTTGGGGACTATTTATTAAATCTGCCATCCTGTCTGACACTGCAGTGCCACTCCTTGATGGGCCAGGTGTTTGTGCTAGCCACTTGGGTCGTTTAGCTTAGCCATCCAGCGACCTTGGTGCGCCTCTTTTTTTATTTGCATCATGTGCTGTTTGGGGACTATTTTTTAAGTGCCATCCTGTATGACACTGCAGTGCCACTCCTAGATGGGCCAGGTGTTTGTGCCGGCCACTTGGGTCGCTTAGCTTAGCCATCCAGCGACCTTGGTGCACCTCTTTTTTTCTTTGCATCATGTACTGTTTGGGGACTATTTTTTTAAGTGCCATACTGTCTGACACTGCAGTGCCACTCCTAGATGGGCCAGGTGTTTGTGCCGGCCTCTTGGGTCGCTTAGCTTATACATCCAGCGACCTTGGTGCACCTCTTTTTTCTTTGCATCATGTGCTGTTTGGGGACTATTTTTTAAATCTGCCATCCTGTCTGACACTGCAGTGCCACTCCTAGATGGGCCAGGTGTTTGTGTCGGCCACTTGGGTCGCTTAGCTTAGCCATCCAGCGACCTTGGTGCACCTCTTTTTTTCTTTGCATCATGTGCTGTTTGGGGACTATTTTTTTAAGTGCCATCCTGTCTGACACTGCAGTGCCAGTACTAGATGGGCCAGGTGTTTGTGCCGGCCACTTAGGTCGCTTAGCTTAGCCATCCAGCGACCTTGGTGCACCTCTTTTTTTCTTTGCATCATGTGCTGTTTGGGGATTATTTTTTTAAGTGCCATCCTGTCTGACACTGCAGTGCCACTCCTAGATGGGCCAGGTGTTTGTGTCTGCCACTTGGGTCGCTTAGCTTAGCCACACAGCTACCTCATTGCACCTCTTTTATTCTTTGCATCATGTGCTGTTTGGGGACTATTTTTTAAATCTGCCATCCTGTCTGACACTGCAGTGCCACTCCTAGATAGTCCAGGTGTTTGTGTCGGCCACTTGGGTCGCTTAGCTTAGTCACACAGCTACCTCATTGCACCTCTTTTTTTCTTTGCATCATGTGCTGTTTGGGGACTATTTTTTAAATCTGCCATCCTGTCTGACACTGCAGTGCCACTCCTAGATGGGCCAGGTGTTTGTTTCGGCCACTTGGGTCGCTTAGCTTAGCCACACAGCTACCTCATTGCACCTTTTTTTTTCTTTGCATCATGTGCTGTTTGGGGACTATTTTTTAAATCTGCCATCCTGTCTGACACTGCAGTGCCACTCCTAGATGGTCCAGGTGTTTGTGTCGGCCACTTAAGTCTCTTAGCTTAGTCACACAGCTACCTCATTGCACCTCCTTTTTTTCTTTGCATCATGTGCTGTTTGGGGACTATTTTTTTAAGTGCCATCCTGTCTGACACTGCAGTGCCACTCCTTGATGGGCCAGGTGTTTGTGCTAGCCACTTGGGTCGTTTAGCTTAGCCATCCAGCGACCCTGGTGCACCTTTTTTTTCTATGCATCATGCGCTGTTTGGGGACTATTTTTTTAAGTGCCATCCTGTCTGACACTGCAGTGCCACTCCTAGATGGGCCAGGTGTTTGTGCCGGCCACTTGGGTCGCTTAGCTTAGCCATCCAGCGACCCTGGTGCACTTCTTTTTTTCTGTGCATCATGTGCTATTTGGGGACTATTTTTTTAAGTGCCATCCTGTCTGACACTGCAGTGCCACTCCTAGATGGGCCAGGTGTTTGTGCCGGCCACTTGGGTCGCTTAGCTTAGCCATCCAGCGACCTTGGTGCACCTCTTTTTTTCTTTGCATCATGTGATGTTTGGGGACTATTTTTTTAAGTGCCATCCTGTCTGACACTGCAGTGCCAGTACTAGATGGGCCAGGTGTTTGTGCCGGCCACTTAGGTCGCTTAGCTTAGCCATCCAGCGACCTTGGTGCACCTCTTTTTTTCTTTGCATCATGTGCTGTTTGGGGACTATTTTTTTAAGTGCCATCCTTTCTGACATTGCAGTGCCACTCCTAGATGGGCAAAGTGTTTGTGCCGGCCACTTGGGTCGCTTAGCTTAGCCATCCTGCGACCTTGGTGCACCTCTTTTTTTCTTTGCATCATGTGATGTTTGGGGACTATTTTTTTAAGTGCCATCCTGTCTGACACTGCAGTGCCACTCCTAGATGGGCCAGGTGTTTGTGTCGGCCACTTGGGTCGCTTAGCTTAGTCACACAGCTACCTCATTGCACCTCTTTTTTTCTTTGCATCATGTGCTGTTTGGGGACTATTTTTTAAATCTGCCATCCTGTCTGACACTGCAGTGCCACTCCTTGATGGGCCAGGTGTTTGTGCTAGCCACTTGGGTCGTTTAGCTTAGCCATCCAGCGACCTTGGTGCGCCTCTTTTTTTCTTTGCATCATGTGCTGTTTGGGGACTATTTTTTAAGTGCCATCCTGTCTGACACTGCAGTGCCACTCCTAGATGGGCCAGGTGTTTGTGCCGGCCACTTGGGTCGCTTAGCTTAGCCATCCAGCGACCTTGGTGCACCTCTTTTTTTCTTTGCATCATGTGCTGTTTGGGGACTATTTTTTAAATCTGCCATCCTGTCTGACACTGCAGTGCCACTCCTAGATGGTCCAGGTGTTTGTGTCGGCAACTTAGGTCTCTTAGCTTAGTCACACAGCTACCTCATTGCACCTCTTTTTTTCTTTGCATCATGTGCTGTTTGGGGACTATTTATTAAATCTGCCATCCTGTCTGACACTGCAGTGCCACTCCTTGATGGGCCAGGTGTTTGTGCTAGCCACTTGGGTCGTTTAGCTTAGCCATCCAGCGACCTTGGTGCGCCTCTTTTTTTATTTGCATCATGTGCTGTTTGGGGACTATTTTTTAAGTGCCATCCTGTATGACACTGCAGTGCCACTCCTAGATGGGCCAGGTGTTTGTGCCGGCCACTTGGGTCGCTTAGCTTAGCCATCCAGCGACCTTGGTGCACCTCTTTTTTTCTTTGCATCATGTACTGTTTGGGGACTATTTTTTTAAGTGCCATACTGTCTGACACTGCAGTGCCACTCCTAGATGGGCCAGGTGTTTGTGCCGGCCTCTTGGGTCGCTTAGCTTATACATCCAGCGACCTTGGTGCACCTCTTTTTTCTTTGCATCATGTGCTGTTTGGGGACTATTTTTTAAATCTGCCATCCTGTCTGACACTGCAGTGCCACTCCTAGATGGGCCAGGTGTTTGTGCCGGCCACTTGGGTCGCTTAGCTTAGCCATCCAGCGACCCTGGTGCACCTCTGTTTTTCTTTGCATCATGTGCTGTTTGGGGACTATTTTTTTAAGTGCCATCCTGTCTGACACTGCAGTGCCAGTACTAGATGGGCCAGGTGTTTGTGCCGGCCACTTAGGTCGCTTAGCTTAGCCATCCAGCGACCTTGGTGCACCTCTTTTTTTCTTTGCATCATGTGCTGTTTGGGGACTATTTTTTTAAGTGCCATCCTTTCTGACATTGCAGTGCCACTCCTAGATGGGCAAAGTGTTTGTGCCGGCCACTTGGGTCGCTTAGCTTAGCCATCCTGCGACCTTGGTGCACCTCTTTTTTTCTTTGCATCATGTGATGTTTGGGGACTATTTTTTTAAGTGCCATCCTGTCTGACACTGCAGTGCCACTCCTAGATGGGCCAGGTGTTTGTGTCGGCCACTTGGGTCGCTTAGCTTAGTCACACAGCTACCTCATTGCACCTCTTTTTTTCTTTGCATCATGTGCTGTTTGGGGACTATTTTTTAAATCTGCCATCCTGTCTGACACTGCAGTGCCACTCCTTGATGGGCCAGGTGTTTGTGCTAGCCACTTGGGTCGTTTAGCTTAGCCATCCAGCGACCTTGGTGCGCCTCTTTTTTTCTTTGCATCATGTGCTGTTTGGGGACTATTTTTTAAGTGCCATCCTGTATGACACTGCAGTGCCACTCCTAGATGGGCCAGGTGTTTGTGCCGGCCACTTGGGTCGCTTAGCTTAGCCATCCAGCGACCTTGGTGCACCTCTTTTTTTCTTTGCATCATGTGCTGTTTGGGGACTATTTTTTTAAGTGCCATCCTGTCTGACACTGCAGTGCCACTCCTAGATGGGCCAGGTGTTTGTGCCGGCCACTTGGGTCGCTTAGCTTAACCATCCAGCGACCTTGGTGCACCTCTTTTTTCTTTGCATCATGTGCTGTTTGGGGATTATTTTTTAAATCTGCCATCCTGTCTGACACTGCAGTGCCACTCCTAGATGGGCCAGGTGTTTGTGCCGGCCACTTGGGTCGCTTAACTTAGCCATCCAGCGACCTTGGTGCACCTCTTTTTTTCTTTGCATCATGTGCTGTTTGGGGACTATTTTTTAAATCTGCCATCCTGTCTGACACTGCAGTGCCACTCCTAGATGGTCCAGGTGTTTGTGTCGGCAACTTAGGTCTCTTAGCTTAGTCACACAGCTACCTCATTGCACCTCTTTTTTTCTTTGCATCATGTGCTGTTTGGGGACTATTTATTAAATCTGCCATCCTGTCTGACACTGCAGTGCCACTCCTTGATGGGCCAGGTGTTTGTGCTAGCCACTTGGGTCGTTTAGCTTAGCCATCCAGCGACCTTGGTGCGCCTCTTTTTTTCTTTGCATCATGTGCTGTTTGGGGACTATTTTTTAAGTGCCATCCTGTATGACACTGCAGTGCAACTCCTAGATGGGCCAGGTGTTTGTGCCGGCCACTTGGGTCGCTTAGCTTAGCCATCCAGCGACCTTGGTGCACCTCTTTTTTTCTTTGCATCATGTACTGTTTGGGGACTATTTTTTTAAGTGCCATACTGTCTGACACTGCAGTGCCACTCCTAGATGGGCCAGGTGTTTGTGCCGGCCTCTTGGGTCGCTTAGCTTATACATCCAGCGACCTTGGTGCACCTCTTTTTTCTTTGCATCATGTGCTGTTTGGGGACTATTTTTTAAATCTGCCATCCTGTCTGACACTGCAGTGCCACTCCTAGATGGGCCAGGTGTTTGTGTCGGCCACTTGGGTCGCTTATCTTAGCCACACAGCTACCTCATTGCACCTCTTTTTTTCTTTGCATCATGTGCTGTTTGGGGACTATTTTTTAAATCTGCCATCCTGTCTGACACTGCAGTGCCACTCCTAGATGGTCCAGGTGTTTGTGTCGGCCACTTAAGTCTCTGAGCTTAGTCACACAGCTACCTCATTGCACCTCTTTTTTTCTTTGCATCATGTGCTGTTTGGGGACTATTTTTTAAATCTGCCATCCTGTCTGACACTGCAGTGCCACTCCTTGATGGGCCAGGTGTTTGTGCTAGCCACTTGGGTCGTTTAGCTTAGCCATCCAGCGACCTTTATGCGCCTATTTTTTTCTTTGCATCATGTGCTGTTTGGGGACTATTTTTTTAAGTGCCATCCTGTCTGACACTGCAGTGCCACTCCTAGATGGGCCAGGTGTTTGTGCCGGCCACTTGGGTCGCTTAGCTTAGCCATCCAGCGACCTTGGTGCACCTCTTTTTTCTTTGCATCATGTGCTGTTTGGGGACTATTTTTTTAAGTGCCATCCTGTCTGACACTGCAGTGCCACTCCTAGGTGGGCCAGGTGTTTGTGCCGGCCACTTGGGTCGCTTAGCTTAGCCATCCAGCGACCTTGTTGCACCTCTTTTTTTCTTTGCATCATGTGCTGTTTGGGGATTATTTTTTTAAGTGCCATCCTGTCTGACTCTGCAGTGCCACTCCTAGATGGGCAAAGTGTTTGTGCTGGCCACTTGGGTTGCTTAGCTTAGCCATCCAGCGACCTTGGTGCACCTCTTTTTTTCTTTGCATCATGTGCTGTTTGGGGACTATTTTTTAAATCTGCCATCCTGTCTGACACTGCAGTGCCACTCCTTGATGGGCCAGGTGTTTGTGCTAGCCACTTGGGTCGTTTAGCTTAGCCATCCAGCGACCTTGGTGCGCCTCTTTTTTTCTTTGCATCATGTGCTGTTTGGGGACTATTTTTTAAGTGCCATCCTGTCTGACACTGCAGTGCCACTCCTAGATGGGCCAGGTGTTTGTGCCGGCCACTTGGGTCGCTTAGCTTAGCCATCCAGCGACCTTGGTGCACCTCTTTTTTTCTTTGCATCATGTGCTGTTTGGGGACTATTTTTTAAATCTGCCATCCTGTCTGACACTGCAGTGCCACTCCTAGATGGTCCAGGTGTTTGTGTCGGCAACTTAGGTCTCTTAGCTTAGTCACACAGCTACCTCATTGCACCTCTTTTTTTCTTTGCATCATGTGCTGTTTGGGGACTATTTATTAAATCTGCCATCCTGTCTGACACTGCAGTGCCACTCCTTGATGGGCCAGGTGTTTGTGCTAGCCACTTGGGTCGTTTAGCTTAGCCATCCAGCGACCTTGGTGCGCCTCTTTTTTTATTTGCATCATGTGCTGTTTGGGGACTATTTTTTAAGTGCCATCCTGTATGACACTGCAGTGCCACTCCTAGATGGGCCAGGTGTTTGTGCCGGCCACTTGGGTCGCTTAGCTTAGCCATCCAGCGACCTTGGTGCACCTCTTTTTTTCTTTGCATCATGTACTGTTTGGGGACTATTTTTTTAAGTGCCATACTGTCTGACACTGCAGTGCCACTCCTAGATGGGCCAGGTGTTTGTGCCGGCCTCTTGGGTCGCTTAGCTTATACATCCAGCGACCTTGGTGCACCTCTTTTTTCTTTGCATCATGTGCTGTTTGGGGACTATTTTTTAAATCTGCCATCCTGTCTGACACTGCAGTGCCACTCCTAGATGGGCCAGGTGTTTGTGCCGGCCACTTGGGTCGCTTAGCTTAGCCATCCAGCGACCCTGGTGCACCTCTGTTTTTCTTTGCATCATGTGCTGTTTGGGGACTATTTTTTTAAGTGCCATCCTGTCTGACACTGCAGTGCCAGTACTAGATGGGCCAGGTGTTTGTGCCGGCCACTTAGGTCGCTTAGCTTAGCCATCCAGCGACCTTGGTGCACCTCTTTTTTTCTTTGCATCATGTGCTGTTTGGGGACTATTTTTTTAAGTGCCATCCTTTCTGACATTGCAGTGCCACTCCTAGATGGGCAAAGTGTTTGTGCCGGCCACTTGGGTCGCTTAGCTTAGCCATCCTGCGACCTTGGTGCACCTCTTTTTTTCTTTGCATCATGTGATGTTTGGGGACTATTTTTTTAAGTGCCATCCTGTCTGACACTGCAGTGCCACTCCTAGATGGGCCAGGTGTTTGTGTCGGCCACTTGGGTCGCTTAGCTTAGTCACACAGCTACCTCATTGCACCTCTTTTTTTCTTTGCATCATGTGCTGTTTGGGGACTATTTTTTAAATCTGCCATCCTGTCTGACACTGCAGTGCCACTCCTTGATGGGCCAGGTGTTTGTGCTAGCCACTTGGGTCGTTTAGCTTAGCCATCCAGCGACCTTGGTGCGCCTCTTTTTTTCTTTGCATCATGTGCTGTTTGGGGACTATTTTTTAAGTGCCATCCTGTATGACACTGCAGTGCCACTCCTAGATGGGCCAGGTGTTTGTGCCGGCCACTTGGGTCGCTTAGCTTAGCCATCCAGCGACCTTGGTGCACCTCTTTTTTTCTTTGCATCATGTGCTGTTTGGGGACTATTTTTTTAAGTGCCATCCTGTCTGACACTGCAGTGCCACTCCTAGATGGGCCAGGTGTTTGTGCCGGCCACTTGGGTCGCTTAGCTTAACCATCCAGCGACCTTGGTGCACCTCTTTTTTCTTTGCATCATGTGCTGTTTGGGGATTATTTTTTAAATCTGCCATCCTGTCTGACACTGCAGTGCCACTCCTAGATGGGCCAGGTGTTTGTGCCGGCCACTTGGGTCGCTTAACTTAGCCATCCAGCGACCTTGGTGCACCTCTTTTTTTCTTTGCATCATGTGCTGTTTGGGGACTATTTTTTAAATCTGCCATCCTGTCTGACACTGCAGTGCCACTCCTAGATGGTCCAGGTGTTTGTGTCGGCAACTTAGGTCTCTTAGCTTAGTCACACAGCTACCTCATTGCACCTCTTTTTTTCTTTGCATCATGTGCTGTTTGGGGACTATTTATTAAATCTGCCATCCTGTCTGACACTGCAGTGCCACTCCTTGATGGGCCAGGTGTTTGTGCTAGCCACTTGGGTCGTTTAGCTTAGCCATCCAGCGACCTTGGTGCGCCTCTTTTTTTCTTTGCATCATGTGCTGTTTGGGGACTATTTTTTAAGTGCCATCCTGTATGACACTGCAGTGCAACTCCTAGATGGGCCAGGTGTTTGTGCCGGCCACTTGGGTCGCTTAGCTTAGCCATCCAGCGACCTTGGTGCACCTCTTTTTTTCTTTGCATCATGTACTGTTTGGGGACTATTTTTTTAAGTGCCATACTGTCTGACACTGCAGTGCCACTCCTAGATGGGCCAGGTGTTTGTGCCGGCCTCTTGGGTCGCTTAGCTTATACATCCAGCGACCTTGGTGCACCTCTTTTTTCTTTGCATCATGTGCTGTTTGGGGACTATTTTTTAAATCTGCCATCCTGTCTGACACTGCAGTGCCACTCCTAGATGGGCCAGGTGTTTGTGTCGGCCACTTGGGTCGCTTATCTTAGCCACACAGCTACCTCATTGCACCTCTTTTTTTCTTTGCATCATGTGCTGTTTGGGGACTATTTTTTAAATCTGCCATCCTGTCTGACACTGCAGTGCCACTCCTAGATGGTCCAGGTGTTTGTGTCGGCCACTTAAGTCTCTGAGCTTAGTCACACAGCTACCTCATTGCACCTCTTTTTTTCTTTGCATCATGTGCTGTTTGGGGACTATTTTTTAAATCTGCCATCCTGTCTGACACTGCAGTGCCACTCCTTGATGGGCCAGGTGTTTGTGCTAGCCACTTGGGTCGTTTAGCTTAGCCATCCAGCGACCTTTATGCGCCTATTTTTTTCTTTGCATCATGTGCTGTTTGGGGACTATTTTTTTAAGTGCCATCCTGTCTGACACTGCAGTGCCACTCCTAGATGGGCCAGGTGTTTGTGCCGGCCACTTGGGTCGCTTAGCTTAGCCATCCAGCGACCTTGGTGCACCTCTTTTTTCTTTGCATCATGTGCTGTTTGGGGACTATTTTTTTAAGTGCCATCCTGTCTGACACTGCAGTGCCACTCCTAGGTGGGCCAGGTGTTTGTGCCGGCCACTTGGGTCGCTTAGCTTAGCCATCCAGCGACCTTGTTGCACCTCTTTTTTTCTTTGCATCATGTGCTGTTTGGGGATTATTTTTTTAAGTGCCATCCTGTCTGACTCTGCAGTGCCACTCCTAGATGGGCAAAGTGTTTGTGCTGGCCACTTGGGTTGCTTAGCTTAGCCATCCAGCGACCTTGGTGCACCTCTTTTTTTCTTTGCATCATGTGCTGTTTGGGGACTATTTTTTAAGTGCCATCCTGTATGACACTGCAGTGCCACTCCTAGATGGGCCAGGTGTTTGTGCCGGCCACTTGGGTCGCTTAGCTTAGCCATCCAGCGACCTTGGTGCACCTCTTTTTTTCTTTGCATCATGTGCTGTTTGGGGACTATTTTTTTAAGTGCCATCCTGTCTGACACTGCAGTGCCACTCCTAGATGGGCCAGGTGTTTGTGCCGGCCACTTGGGTCGCTTAGCTTAACCATCCAGCGACCTTGGTGCACCTCTTTTTTCTTTGCATCATGTGCTGTTTGGGGATTATTTTTTAAATCTGCCATCCTGTCTGACACTGCAGTGCCACTCCTAGATGGGCCAGGTGTTTGTGCCGGCCACTTGGGTCGCTTAGCTTAGCCATCCAGCGACCTTGGTGCACCTCTTTTTTTCTTTGCATCATGTGCTGTTTGGGGACTATTTTTTAAATCTGCCATCCTGTCTGACACTGCAGTGCCACTCCTAGATGGTCCAGGTGTTTGTGTCGGCAACTTAGGTCTCTTAGCTTAGTCACACAGCTACCTCATTGCACCTCTTTTTTTCTTTGCATCATGTGCTGTTTGGGGACTATTTATTAAATCTGCCATTCTGTCTGACACTGCAGTGCCACTCCTTGATGGGCCAGGTGTTTGTGCTAGCCACTTGGGTCGTTTAGCTTAGCCATCCAGCGACCTTGGTGCGCCTCTTTTTTTCTTTGCATCATGTGCTGTTTGGGGACTATTTTTTAAGTGCCATCCTGTATGACACTGCAGTGCCACTCCTAGATGGGCCAGGTGTTTGTGCCGGCCACTTGGGTCGCTTAGCTTAGCCATCCAGCGACCTTGGTGCACCTCTTTTTTTCTTTGCATCATGTACTGTTTGGGGACTATTTTTTTAAGTGCCATACTGTCTGACACTGCAGTGCCACTCCTAGATGGGCCAGGTGTTTGTGCCGGCCTCTTGGGTCGCTTAGCTTATACATCCAGCGACCTTGGTGCACCTCTTTTTTCTTTGCATCATGTGCTGTTTGGGGACTATTGTTTAAATCTGCCATCCTGTCTGACACTGCAGTGCCACTCCTAGATGAGCCAGGTGTTTGTGTCGGCCACTTGGGTCGCTTAGCTTAGCCATCCAGCGACCCTGGTGCACCTCTGTTTTTCTTTGCATCATGTGCTGTTTGGGGACTATTTTTTTAAGTGCCATCCTGTCTGACACTGCAGTGCCAGTACTAGATGGGCCAGGTGTTTGTGCCGGCCACTTAGGTCGCTTAGCTTAGCCATCCAGCGACCTTGGTGCACCTCTTTTTTTCTTTGCATCATGTGCTGTTTGGGGACTATTTTTTTAAGTGCCATCCTTTCTGACATTGCAGTGCCACTACTAGATTTGCAAAGTGTTTGTGCCGGCCACTTGGGTCGCTTAGCTTAGCCATCCTGCGACCTTGGTGCACCTCTTTTTTTCTTTTCATCATGAGATGTTTGGGGACTATTTTTTTAAGTGCCATCCTGTCTGACACTGCAGTGCCACTCCAAGATGGGCCAGGTGTTTGTGTCGGCCACTTGGGTCGCTTAGCTTAGTCACACAGCTACCTCATTGCACCTCTTTTTTTTTTTGCATCATGTGCTGTTTGGGGACTATTTTTTAAATCTGCCATCCTGTCTGACACTGCAGTGCCACTCCTTGATGGGCCAGGTGTTTGTGCTAGCCACTTGGGTCGTTTAGCTTAGCCATCCAGCGACCTTGGTGCGCCTCTTTTTTTCTTTGCATCATGTGCTGTTTGGGGACTATTTTTTAAGTGCCATCCTGTATGACACTGCAGTGCCACTCCTAGATGGGCCAGGTGTTTGTGCCGGCCACTTGGGTCGCTTAGCTTAGCCATCCAGCGACCTTGGTGCACCTCTTTTTTTCTTTGCATCATGTGCTGTTTGGGGACTATTTTTTTAAGTGCCATCCTGTCTGACACTGCAGTGCCACTCCTAGATGGGCCAGGTGTTTGTGCCGGCCACTTGGGTCGCTTAGCTTAACCATCCAGCGACCTTGGTGCACCTCTTTTTTCTTTGCATCATGTGCTGTTTGGGGATTATTTTTTAAATCTGCCATCCTGTCTGACACTGCAGTGCCACTCCTAGATGGGCCAGGTGTTTGTGCCGGCCACTTGGGTCGCTTAACTTAGCCATCCAGCGACCTTGGTGCACCTCTTTTTTTCTTTGCATCATGTGCTGTTTGGGGACTATTTTTTAAATCTGCCATCCTGTCTGACACTGCAATGCCACTCCTAGATGGTCCATGTGTTTGTGTCGGCAACTTAGGTCTCTTAGCTTAGTCACACAGCTACCTCATTGCACCTCTTTTTTTCTTTGCATCATGTGCTGTTTGGGGACTAATTATTAAATCTGCCATCCTGTCTGACACTGCAGTGCCACTCCTTGATGGGCCAGGTGTTTGTGCTAGCCACTTGGGTCGTTTAGCTTAGCCATCCAGCGACCTTGGTGCGCCTCTTTTTTTCTTTGCATCATGTGCTGTTTGGGGACTATTTTTTAAGTGCCATCCTGTATGACACTGCAGTGCCACTCCTAGATGGGCCAGGTGTTTGTGCCGGCCACTTGGGTCGCTTAGCTTAGCCATCCAGCGACCTTGGTGCACCTCTTTTTTTCTTTGCATCATGTACTGTTTGGGGACTATTTTTTTAAGTGCCATACTGTCTGACACTGCAGTGCCACTCCTAGATGGGCCAGGTGTTTGTGCCGGCCTCTTGGGTCGCTTAGCTTATACATCCAGCGACCTTGGTGCACCTCTTTTTTCTTTGCATCATGTGCTGTTTGGGGACTATTTTTTAAATCTGCCATCCTGTCTGACACTGCAGTGCCACTCCTAGATGGGCCAGGTGTTTGTGTCGGCCACTTGGGTCGCTTAGCTTAGCCACACAGCTACCTCATTGCACCTCTTTTTTTCTTTGCATCATGTGCTGTTTGGGGACTATTTTTTAAATCTGCCATCCTGTCTGACACTGCAGTGCCACTCCTAGATGGTCCAGGTGTTTGTGTCGGCCACTTAAGTCTCTGAGCTTAGTCACACAGCTACCTCATTGCACCTCTTTTTTTCTTTGCATCATGTGCTGTTTGGGGACTATTTTTTAAATCTGCCATCCTGTCTGACACTGCAGTGCCACTCCTTGATGGGCTAGGTGTTTGTGCTAGCCACTTGGGTCGTTTAGCTTAGCCATCCAGCGACCTTGGTGCGCCTCTTTTTTTCTTTGCATCATGTGCTGTTTGGGGACTATTTTTTAAGTGCCATCCTGTATGACACTGCAGTGCCACTCCTAGATGGGCCAGGTGTTTGTGCCGGCCACTTGGGTCACTTAGCTTAGCCATCCAGCGACCTTGGTGCACCTCTTTTTTTCTTTGCATTATGTACTGTTTGGGGACTATTTTTTAAGTTCCATCCTGTATGACACTGCAGTGCCACTCCTAGATGGGCCAGGTGTTTGTGCCGGCCACTTGGGTCGCTTAGCTTATACATCCAGCGACCTTGGTGCACCTCTTTTTTCTTTGCATCATGTGCTGTTTGGGGACTATTTTTTAAATCTGCCATCCTGTCTGACAATGCAGTGCCACTCCTAGATGGTCCAGGTGTTTGTGTCGGCCACTTAAGTCTCTGAGCTTAGTCACACAGCTACCTCATTGCACCTCTTTTTTTCTTTGCATCATGTGCTGTTTGGGGACTATTTTTTAAATCTGCCATCCTGTCTGACATTGCAGTGCCACTCCTTGATGGGCCAGGTGTTTGCGCTAGCCACTTGGGTCATTTAGCTTAGCCATCCAGCGACCTTGGTGCGCCTATTTTTTTCTTTGCATCATGTGCTGTTTGGGGACTATTTTTTTAAGTGCCATCCTGTCTGACACTGCAGTGCCACTCCTAGATGGGTCAGGTGTTTGTGCCGGCCACTTGGGTCGCTTAGCTTAGCCATCCAGCGACCTTGGTGCATCTCTTTTGTCTTTGCATCATGTGCTGTTTGGGGACTATTTTATTAAGTGCCATCCTATCTGACACTGCAGTGCCACTCCTAGGTGGGCCAGGTGTTTGTGCCGGCCACTTGGGTCGCTTAGCTTAGCCATCCAGTGACCTTGTTGCACCTCTTTTTTTCTTTGCATCATGTGCTGCTTGGGGATTATTTTTTTAAGTGCCATCCTGTCTGACACTGCAGTGCCACTCCTAGATGGGTCAGGTGTTTGTGCCGGCCACTTGGGTCGCTTAGCTTAGCCATCCAGCGACCTTGGTGCACCTCTTTTTTTCTTTGCATCATGTGCTGTTTGGGGACTATTTTTTTAAGTGCCATCCTGTCTGACACTGCAGTGCCACTCCTAGATGGGCCAGGGGTTTGTGCTGGCCACTTGGGTCGCTTAGCTTAGCCATCCAGCGACCTTGGTGCACCTCTTTTTTTCTTTGCATCATGTGCTGTTTGGGGACTATTTTTTTAAGTGCCATCCTGTCTGACACTGCAGTGCCACTCCTAGATGGGCCAGGTGTTTGTGCCGGCCACTTGGGTCGCTTAGCTTAGCCATCCAGCGACCTTAGTGCACCTCTTTTTTCTTTGCATCATGTGATGTTTGGGGACTATTTTTTTAAGTGCCATCCTGTCTGACACTGCAGTGCCACTCCTAGGTGGGCCAGGTGTTTGTGCCGCCACTTGGGTCGCTTAGCTTACACATCCATCGACCTTGGTGCGCCTCTTTTTTCTTTGCATCATGTGCTGTTTGGGGACTATTTTTTAAATCTGCCATCCTGTCTGATACTGCAGTGCCACTCCTAGATGGGCCAGGTGTTTGTGCCGGCCACTTGGGTCGCTTAGCTTAGCCATCCAGCGACCTTGGGGCACCTCTTTTTTTCTTTGCATCATGTGCTGTTTGGGGACTATTTTTTAAATCTGCCATCCTGTCTGACACTGCAGTGCCACTCCTAGATGGTCCAGGTGTTTGTGTCGGCCACTTTAGTCTCTGAGCTTAGTCACACAGCTACCTCATTGCACCTCTTTTTTTCTTTGCATCATGTGCTGTTTGGGGACTATTTTTTAAATCTGCCATCCTGTCTGACATTGCAGTGCCACTCCTTGATGGGCCAGGTGTTTGTGATAGCCACTTGGGTCGTTTAGCTTAGCCATCCAGCGACCTTGGTGCGCCTATTTTTTTCTTTGCATCATGTGCTGTTTGGGGACTATTTTTTTAAGTGCCATCCTGTCTGACACTGCAGTGCCACTCCTAGATGGGTCAGGTGTTTGTGCCGGCCACTTGGGTCGCTTAGCTTAGCCATCCAGCGACCTTGGTGCACCTTTTTTTTCTTTGCATCATGTGCTGTTTGGGGACTATTTTTTTAAGTGCCATCCTTTCTAACATTGCAGTGCCACTCCTAGATGGGCAAAGTGTTTGTGCCGGCCACTTGGGTCACTTAGCTTAGCCATCCAGCGACCTTGGTGCACCTCTTTTTTTCTGTGCATCATGTGATGTTTGGGGACTATTTTTTTAAGTGCCATCCTGTCTGACACTGCAGTGCCACTCCTAGGTGGGCCAGGTGTTTGTGCCGCCACTTGGGTCGCTTAGCTTACACATCCATCGACCTTGGTGCGCCTCTTTTTTCTTTGCATCATGTGCTGTTTGGGGACTATTTTTTAAATCTGCCATCCTGTCTGATACTGCAGTGCCACTCCTAGATGGGCCAGGTGTTTGTGCCGGCCACTTGGGTCGCTTAGCTTAGCCATCCAGCGACCTTGGTGCACCTCTTTTTTTCTTTGCATCATGTGCTGTTTGGGGACTATTTTTTAAATCTGCCATCCTGTCTGACATTGCAGTGCCACTCCTTGATGGGCCAGGTGTTTGTGATAGCCACTTTAGTCTCTGAGCTTAGTCACACAGCTACCTCATTGCACCTCTTTTTTTCTTTGCATCATGTGCTGTTTGGGGACTATTTTTTTAAGTGCCATCCTGTCTGACACTGCAGTGCCACTCCTAGATGGGCCAGGTGTTTGTGCCGGCCACTTGGGTCGCTTAGCTTAGCCATTCAGCGACCTTAGTGCACCTCTTTTTTCTTTGCATCATGTGCTGTTTGTGGACTATTTTTTAAATCTGCCATCCTGTCTGACACTGCAGTGCCACTCCTAGATGGGCCAGATGTTTGTTTCGGCCACTTGGGTCGCTTAGCTTAGCCACACAGCTACCTCATTGCACCTCTTTTTTTCTTTGCATCATGTGCTGTTTGGGGACTAGTTTTTAAATCTGCCATCCTGTCTGACACTGCAGTGCCACTCCTAGATGGTCCAGGTGTTTGTGTCGGCCACTTAAGTCTCTTAGCTTAGTCACACATCTACCTCATTGCACCTCTTTTTTTCTTTGCATCATGTGCTGCTTGGGGACTATTTTTTAAATCTGCCATCCTGTCTGACACTGCAGTGCCACTCCTAGATGGGCCAGGTGTTTGTGCCGGCCACTTGGGTCGCTTAGCTTAGCCATCCAGCGACCTTGGTGCACCTCTTTTTTTCTTTGCATCATGTGCTGCTTGGGGACTATTTTTTTAAGTGCCATCCTGTCTGACATTGCAGTGCCACTCCTTGATGGGCCAGGTGTTTGTGCTACTCACTTGGGTCGTTTAGCTTAGCCATCCAGCGACCTTGGTGCGCCTATTTTTTTCTTTGCATCATGTGCTGTTTGGGGACTATTTTTTATGTGCCATCCTGTCTGACACTGCAGTGCTACTTCTAGATGGGCCAGGTGTTTGTGCCGGCCACTTGGGTCACTTAGCTTAGCCATCCAGCGACCTTGATGAACCTTTTTTTTTCTTTGCATCATGTGCTGTTTGGGGACTATTTTTTTAAGTGCCATCCTGTCTGACACTGCAGTGCCACTCCTAGATGGGTCAGGTGTTTGTGCCGGCCACTCTGGTCGCTTAGCTTAGCCATCCAGCGACCTTAGTGCACCTCTTTTTTCTTTGCATCATGTGCTGTTTGTGGACTATTTTTTAAATCTGCCATCCTGTCTGACACTGCAGTGCCACTCCTAGATGGGTCAGGTGTTTGTGCCGGCCACTCTGGTCGCTTAGCTTAGCCATCCAGCGACCATGGTGCACTTCTTTTTTTCTTTGCAACATGTGCTGTTTGGGGACTATTTTTTTAAGTGCCATCCTGTCTGACACTGCAGTGCCACTCCTAGATGGGCCAGGTGTTTGTACCGGCCAAAAGAAAACACACTGACTACAGGGGTGTGACACCCTGTAGAAAATCAAGAGCGCTGTCCGCACTGATAAAGGAGACTATTTACTATACAATTAAAATATTTGACAATAACAAATTGTTAACAATTTTTATTAAAAATGAATAAAATTAATGAAGTAGTACAACCTGACTGGCCTTCAATCAGCCTATATAATGCGTACTTAATATCATGATATAGACAATTCATATACAACCATTATTATGGCTATGTGTTACTGAAATTATGAGGCTTAGAATTTGATGCAACTAAAATTCATAATGTCCACTTGTTGGAAGATGAAAAGGCTATAAATGGCGTTCCAAACACTGAGTGTGTTTGGAGGTCCTCAGTTCTTTAAATGTTCCAATTTGAACATGTGTGCACACATATAGCAATTTAATGAATAGTTACCATCCACGGATATTATGGGTTCACCTCCAGGATAATGAATTAATGCTGTGACAGTCCCGAATTCAGAAACTCCCTCTGCTGGTGCTTGACCGTCAATTGTAGAATATCTATGTAGTATATTCGAATAGATCCACACTCTCAGCTGGTCTTTATCAAGATATCAGATGTCAGCTACCTCATTGCACCTCTTTTTTTCTTTGCATCATGTGCTGTTTGGGGACTATTTTTTTAAGTGCCATCCTGTCTGACACTGCAGTGCCACTCCTAGATGGGTCAGGTGTTTGTGCCGGCCACTTGGGTCGCTTAGCTTAGCCATCCAGCGACCTTGGTGCACCTTTTTTTTCTTTGCATCATGTGCTGTTTGGGGACTATTTTTTTAAGTGCCATCCTATCTGACACTGCAGTGCCACTCCTAGGTGGGCCAGGTGTTTGTGCCGGCCACTTGGGTCGCTTAGCTTAGCCATCCAGCGACCTTGTTGCACCTCTTTTTTTCTTTGCATCATGTGCTGTTTGGGGATTATTTTTTTAAGTGCCATCCTGTCTGACACTGCAGTGCCACTCCTAGATGGGTCAGGTGTTTGTGCCGGCCACTTGGGTCGCTTAGCTTAGCCATCCAGCGACCTTGGTGCACCTCTTTTTTTCTTTGCATCATGTGCTGTTTGGGGACTATTTTTTTAAGTGCCATCCTGTCTGACACTGCAGTGCCACTCCTAGATGGGCCAGGGGTTTGTGCTGGCCACTTGGGTCGCTTAGCTTAGCCATCCAGCGACCTTGGTGCACCTCTTTTTTTCTTTGCATCATGTGCTGTTTGGGGACTATTTTTTTAAGTGCCATCCTGTCTGACACTGCAGTGCCACTCCTAGATGGGCCAGGTGTTTGTGCCGGCCACTTGGGTCGCTTAGCTTAGCCATCCAGCGACCTTAGTGCACCTCTTTTTTCTTTGCATCATGTGCTGTTTGTGGACTATTTTTTAAATCTGCCATCCTGTCTGACACTGCAGTGCCACTCCTAGATGGGCCAGGTGTTTGTTTCGGCCACTTGGGTCGCTTAGCTTAGCCACACAGCTACCTCATTGCACCTCTTTTTTTCTTTGCATCATGTGCTGTTTGGGGACTAGTTTTTAAATCTGCCATCCTGTCTGACACTGCAGTGCCACTCCTAGATGGTCCAGGTGTTTGTGTCGGCCACTTAAGTCTCTTAGCTTAGTCACACATCTACCTCATTGCACCTCTTTTTTTCTTTGCATCATGTGCTGCTTGGGGACTATTTTTTAAATCTGCCTTCCTGTCTGACACTGCAGTGCCACTCCTAGATGGGCCAGGTGTTTGTGCCGGCCACTTGGGTCGCTTAGCTTAGCCATCCAGCGACCTTGGTGCACCTCTTTTTTTCTTTGCATCATGTGCTGCTTGGGGACTATTTTTTTAAGTGCCATCCTGTCTGACATTGCAGTGCCACTCCTTGATGGGCCAGGTGTTTGTGCTACTCACTTGGGTCGTTTAGCTTAGCCATCCAGCGACCTTGGTGCGCCTATTTTTTTCTTTGCATCATGTGCTGTTTGGGGACTATTTTTTATGTGCCATCCTGTCTGACACTGCAGTGCTACTCCTAGATGGGCCAGGTGTTTGTGCCGGCCACTTGGGTCACTTAGCTTAGCCATCCAGCGACCTTGATGAACCTTTTTTTTTCTTTGCATCATGTGCTGTTTGGGGACTATTTTTTTAAGTGCCATCCTGTCTGACACTGCAGTGCCACTCCTAGATGGGTCAGGTGTTTGTGCCGGCCACTCTGGTCGCTTAGCTTAGCCATCCAGCGACCATGGTGCACTTCTTTTTTTCTTTGCAACATGTGCTGTTTGGGGACTATTTTTTTAAGTGCCATCCTGTCTGACACTGCAGTGCCACTCCTAGATGGGCCAGGTGTTTGTACCGGCCACTTGGGTCGCTTAGCTTAGCCATCCAGCGACCTTGGTGCACCTCTTTTTTTCTTTGCATCATGTGCTGTTTGGGGACTATTTTTTTAAGTGCCATCCTTTCTAACATTGCAGTGCCACTCCTAGATGGGCAAAGTGTTTGTGCCGGCCACTTGGGTCACTTAGCTTAGCCATCCAGCGACCTTGGTGCACCTCTTTTTTTCTTTGCATCATGTGATGTTTGGGGACTATTTTTTTAAGTGCCATCCTGTCTGACACTGCAGTGCCACTCCTAGATGGGCCAGGTGTTTGTGCCGCCACTTGGGTCGCTTAGCTTACACATCCATCGACCTTGGTGCGCCTCTTTTTTCTTTGCATCATGTGCTGTTTGGGGACTATTTTTTAAATCTGCCATCCTGTCTGATACTGCAGTGCCACTCCTAGATGGGCCAGGTGTTTGTGCCGGCCACTTGGGTCGCTTAGCTTAGCCATCCAGCGACCTTGGGGCACCTCTTTTTTTCTTTGCATCATGTGCTGTTTGGGGACTATTTTTTAAATCTGCCATCCTGTCTGACACTGCAGTGCCACTCCTAGATGGTCCAGGTGTTTGTGTCGGCCACTTTAGTCTCTGAGCTTAGTCACACCGCTACCTCATTGCACCTCTTTTTTTCTTTGCATCATGTGCTGTTTGGGGACTATTTTTTAAATCTGCCATCCTGTCTGACATTGCAGTGCCACTCCTTGATGGGCCAGGTGTTTGTGATAGCCACTTGGGTCGTTTAGCTTAGCCATCCAGCGACCTTGGTGCGCCTATTTTTTTCTTTGCATCATGTGCTGTTTGGGGACTATTTTTTTAAGTGCCATCCTGTCTGACACTGCAGTGCCACTCCTAGATGGGTCAGGTGTTTGTGCCGGCCACTTGGGTCGCTTAGCTTAGCCATCCAGCGACCTTGGTGCACCTTTTTTTTCTTTGCATCATGTGCTGTTTGGGGACTATTTTTTTAAGTGCCATCCTATCTGACACTGCAGTGCCACTCCTAGGTGGGCCAGGTGTTTGTGCCGGCCACTTGGGTCACTTAGCTTAGCCATCCAGCGACCTTGTTGCACCTCTTTTTTTCTTTGCATCATGTGCTGTTTGGGGATTATTTTTTTTAAGTGCCATCCTGTCTGACACTGCAGTGCCACTCCTAGATGGGTCAGGTGTTTGTGCCGGCCACTTGGGTCGCTTAGCTTAGCCATCCAGCGACCTTGGTGCACCTCTTTTTTTCTTTGCATCATGTGCTGTTTGGGGACTATTTTTTTAAGTGCCATCCTGTCTGACACTGCAGTGCCACTCCTAGATGGGCCAGGGGTTTGTGCTGGCCACTTGGGTCGCTTAGCTTAGCCATCCAGCGACCTTGGTGCACCTCTTTTTTTCTTTGCATCATGTGCTGTTTGGGGACTATTTTTTTAAGTGCCATCCTGTCTGACACTGCAGTGCCACTCCTAGATGGGCCAGGTGTTTGTGCCGGCCACTTGGGTCGCTTAGCTTAGCCATCCAGCGACCTTAGTGCACCTCTTTTTTCTTTGCATCATGTGCTGTTTGTGGACTATTTTTTAAATCTGTCATCCTGTCTGACACTGCAGTGCCACTCCTAGATGGGCCAGATGTTTGTTTCGGCCACTTGGTTCGCTTAGCTTAGCCACACAGCTACCTCATTGCACCTCTTTTTTTCTTTGCATCATGTGCTGTTTGGGGACTATTTTTTAAATCTGCCATCCTGTCTGACACTGCAGTGCCACTCCTAGATGGTCCAGGTGTTTGTGTCGGCCACTTAAGTCTCTTAGCTTAGTCACACATCTACCTCATTGCACCTCTTTTTTTCTTTGCATCATGTGCTGCTTGGGGACTATTTTTTAAATCTGCCATCCTGTCTGACATTGCAGTGCCACTCCTTGATGGGCCAGGTGTTTGTGCCGGCCACTTGGGTCGCTTAGCTTAGCCATCCAGCAACCTTGGTGCGCCTATTTTTTTCTTTGCATCATGTGCTGTTTGGGGACTATTTTTTATGTGCCATCCTGTCTGACACTGCAGTGCTACTCCTAGATGGGCAAGGTTTTTGTGCCGGTTACTTGGGTCGCTTAGCTTAGCCATCCAGCGACCTTGATGCACCTTTTTTTTTCTTTGCATCATGTGCTGTTTGGGGACTATTTTTTTAAGTGCCATCCTGTCTGACACTGCAGTGCCACTCCTAGATGGGTCAGGTGTTTGTGCCGGCCACTTGGGTCGCTTAGCTTAGCCATCCAGCGACCATGGTGCACTTCTTTTTTTCTTTGCATCATGTGCTGTTTGGGGACTATTTTTTTAAGTGCCATCCTGTCTGACACTGCAGTGCCACTCCTAGATGGGCTAGGTGTTTGTGCCGGCCACTTGGGTCGCTTAGCTTAGCCATCCAGCGACCTTGGTGCACCTCTTTTTTTCTTTGCATCATGTGCTGTTTGGGGACTATTTTTTAAATCTGCCATCCTGTCTGACACTGCAGTGCCACTCCTAGATGGTCCAGGTGTTTGTGTCGGCCACTTGGGTCGCTTAGCTTAGCCACACAGCTACCTCATTGCACCTCTTTATTTCTTTGCATCATGTGCTGTTTGGGGACTATTTTTTAAATCTGCCATCCTGTCTGACACTGCAGTGCTACTCCTAGATGGGCAAGGTTTTTGTGCCGGTTACTTGGGTCGCTTAGCTTAGCCATCCAGCGACCTTGATGCACCTTTTTTTTTCTTTGAATCATGTGCTGTTTGGGGACTATTTTTTTAAGTGCCATCCTGTCTGACACTGCAGTGCCACTCCTAGATGGGTCAGGTGTTTGTGCCGGCCACTTGGGTCGCTTAGCTTAGCCATCCAGCGACCATGGTGCACTTCTTTTTTTCTTTGCATCATGTGCTGTTTGGGGACTATTTTTTTAAGTGCCATCCTGTCTGACACTGCAGTGCCACTCCTAGATGGGCTAGGTGTTTGTGCCGGCCACTTGGGTCGCTTAGCTTAGCCATCCAGCGACCTTGGTGCACCTCTTTTTTTCTTTGCATCATGTGCTGCTTGGGGACTATTTTTTAAATCTGCCATCCTGTCTGACATTGCAGTGCCACTCCTTGATGGGCCAGGTGTTTGTGCCGGCCACTTGGGTCGCTTAGCTTAGCCATCCAGCAACCTTGGTGCGCCTATTTTTTTCTTTGCATCATGTGCTGTTTGGGGACTATTTTTTATGTGCCATTCTGTCTGACACTGCAGTGCTACTCCTAGATGGGCAAGGTTTTTGTGCCGGTTACTTGGGTCGCTTAGCTTAGCCATCCAGCGACCTTGATGCACCTTTTTTTTTCTTTGCATCATGTGCTGTTTGGGGACTATTTTTTTAAGTGCCATCCTGTCTGACACTGCAGTGCCACTCCTAGATGGGTCAGGTGTTTGTGCCGGCCACTTGGGTCGCTTAGCTTAGCCATCCAGCGACCATGGTGCACTTCTTTTTTTCTTTGCATCATGTGCTGTTTGGGGACTATTTTTTTAAGTGCCATCCTGTCTGACACTGCAGTGCCACTCCTAGATGGGCTAGGTGTTTGTGCCGGCCACTTGGGTCGCTTAGCTTAGCCATCCAGCGACCTTGGTGCACCTCTTTTTTTCTTTGCATCATGTGCTGTTTGGGGACTATTTTTTAAATCTGCCATCCTGTCTGACACTGCAGTGCCACTCCTGGATGGTCCAGGTGTTTGTGTCGGCCACTTGGGTCGCTTAGCTTAGCCACACAGCTACCTCATTGCACCTCTTTTTTTCTTTGCATCATGTGCTGTTTGGGGACTATTTTTTAAATCTGCCATCCTGTCTGACACTGCAGTGCCACTCCTAGATGGTCCAGGTGTTTGTCGGCCACTAAAGTCTCTTAGCTTAGTCACACAGCTACCTCATTGCACCTCTTTTTTTTCTTTGCATCATGTGCTGTTTGGGGACTATTTTTTAAATCTGCCATCCTGTCTGACACTGCAGTGCCACTCCTTGATAGGCCAGGTGTTTGTGCTAGCCACTTGGGTCGTTTAGCTTAGCCATCCAGCGACCTTGGTGCGCCTCTTTTTTTCTTTGCATCATGTGCTGTTTGGGGACTATTTTTTAAGTGCCATCTTGTATGACACTGCAGTGCCACTCCTAGATGGGCCAGGTGTTTGTGCAGGCCACTTGGGTCACTTAGCTTAGCCATCCAGCGACCTTGGTGCACCTCTTTTTTTCTTTGCATTATGTACTGTTTGGGGATTATTTTTTAAGTTCCATCCTGTATGACACTGCAGTGCCACTCCTAGATGGGCCAGGTGTTTGTGCCGGCCACTTGGGTCGCTTAGCTTATACATCCAGCGACCTTGGTGCACCTCTTTTTTCTTTGCATCATGTGCTGTTTGGGGACTATTTTTTAAATCTGCCATCCTGTCTGACACTGCAGTGCCACTCCTAGATGGTCCAGGTGTTTGTGTCGGCCACTTAAGTCTCTGAGCTTAGTCACACAGCTACCTCATTGCACCTCTTTTTTTCTTTGCATCATGTGCTGTTTGGGGACTATTTTTTAAATCTGCCATCCTGTCTGACATTGCAGTGCCACTCCTTGATGGGCCAGGTGTTTGCGCTAGCCACTTGGGTCATTTAGCTTAGCCATCCAGCGACCTTGGTGCGCCTCTTTTTTTCTTTGCATCATGTGCTGTTTGGGGACTATTTTTTAAATCTGCCATCCTGTCTGACATTGCAGTGCCACTCCTTGATGGGCCAGGTGTTTGCGCTAGCCACTTGGGTCATTTAGCTTAGCCATCCAGCGACCTTGGTGCGCCTATTTTTTTCTTTGCATCATGTGCTGTTTGGGGACTATTGTTTTAAGTGCCATCCTGTCTGACACTGCAGTGTCACTCCTAGATGGGTCAGGTGTTTGTGCCGGCCACTTGGGTCGCTTAGCTTAGCCATCCAGCGACCTTGGTGCATCTCTTTTGTCTTTGCATCATGTGCTGTTTGGGGACTATTTTTTTAAGTGCCATCCTATCTGACACTGCAGTGCCACTCCTAGGTGGGCCAGGTGTTTGTGCCGGCCACTTGGGTCGCTTAGCTTAGCCATCCAGTGACCTTGTTGCACCTCTTTTTTTCTTTGCATCATGTGCTGTTTGGGGATTATTTTTTTAAGTGCCATCCTGTCTGACACTGCAGTGCCACTCCTAGATGGGTCAGGTGTTTGTGCCGGCCACTTGGGTCGCTTAGCTTAGCCATCCAGCGACCTTGGTGCACCTCTTTTTTTCTTTGCATCATGTGCTGTTTGGGGACTATTTTTTTAAGTGCCATCCTGTCTGACACTGCAGTGCCACTCCTAGATGGGCCAGGGGTTTGTGCTGGCCACTTGGGTCGCTTAGCTTAGCCATCCAGCGACCTTGGTGTACCTCTTTTTTTCTTTGCATCATGTGCTGTTTGGGGACTATTTTTTTAAGTGCCATCCTGTCTGACACTGCAGTGCCACTCCTAGATGGGCCAGGTGTTTGTGCCGGCCACTTGGGTCGCTTAGCTTAGCCATCCAGCGACCTTAGTGCACCTCTTTTTTCTTTGCATCATGTGCTGTTTGTGGACTATTTTTTAAATCTGTCATCCTGTCTGACACTGCAGTGCCACTCCTAGATGGTCCAGGTGTTTGTGTCGGCCACTTAAGTCTTTTAGCTTAGTCACACATCTACCTCATTGCACCTCTTTTTTTCTTTGCATCATGTGCTGCTTGGGGACTATTTTTTAAATCTGCCATCCTGTCTGACACTGCAGTGCCAATCCTAGATGGGCCAGGTGTTTGTGCCGGCCACTTGGGTCGCTTAGCTTAGCCATCCAGCGACCTTGGTGCACCTCTTTTTTTCTTTGCATCATGTGCTATTTGGGGACTATTTTTTTAAGTGCCATCCTGTCTGACATTGCAGTGCCACTCCTTGATGGGCCAGGTGTTTGTGCTACTCACTTGGGTCGTTTAGCTTAGCCATCCAGCGACCTTGGTGCGCCTATTTTTTTCTTTGCATCATGTGCTGTTTGGGGACTATTTTTTATGTGCCATCCTGTCTGACACTGCAGTGCTACTCCTAGATGGGCCAGGTGTTTGTGCCGGCCACTTGGGTCACTTAGCTTAGCCATCCAGCGACCTTGATGAACCTTTTTTTTTCTTTGCATCATGTGCTGTTTGGGGACTATTTTTTTAAGTGCCATCCTGTCTGACACTGCAGTGCCACTCCTAGATGGGCTAGGTGTTTGTGCCGGCCACTTGGGTCGCTTAGCTTAGCCATCCAGCGACCTTGGTGCACCTCTTTTTTTCTTTGCATCATGTGCTGTTTGGGGACTATTTTTTTAAGTGCCATCCTTTCTAACATTGCAGTGCCACTCCTAGATGGGCAAAGTGTTTGTGCCGGCCACTTGGGTCACTTAGCTTTGCCATCCAGCGACCTTGGTGCACCTCTTTTTTTCTTTGCATCATGTGATGTTTGGGGACTATTTTTTTAAGTGCCATCATGTCTGACACTGCAGTGCCACTCCTAGGTGGGCCAGGTGTTTGTGCCGCCACTTGGGTCGTTTAGCTTACACATCCATCGACCTTGGTGCACCTCTTTTTTCTTTGCATCATGTGCTGTTTGGGGACTATTTTTTAAATCTGCCATCCTGTCTGACACTGCAGTGCCACTCCTAGATGGGCCAGGTGTTTGTGCCGGCCACTTGGGTCGCTTAGCTTAGCCATCCAGCGACCTTGGTGCACCTCTTTTTTTCTTTGCATCATGTGCTGTTTGGGGACTATTTTTTAAATCTGCCATCCTGTCTGACACTGCAGTGCCACTCCTAGATGGTCCAGGTGTTTGTGTCGGCCACTTTAGTCTCTGAGTTTAGTCACACAGCTACCTCATTGCACCTCTTTTTTTCTTTGCATCATGTGCTGTTTGGGGACTATTTTTTATATCTGCCATCCTGTCTGACATTGCAGTGCCACTCCTTGATGGGCCAGGTGTTTGTGATAGCCACTTGGGTCGTTTAGCTTAGCCATCCAGCGACCTTGGTGCGCCTATTTTTTTCTTTGCATCATGTGCTGTTTGGGGACTATTTTTTTAAGTGCCATCCTGTCTGACACTGCGGTGCCACTCCTAGATGGGTCAGGTGTTTGTGCCGGCCACTTGGGTCGCTTAGCTTAGCCATCCAGCGACCTTGGTGCACCTCTTTTTTCTTTGCATCATGTGCTGTTTGGGGACTATTTTTTTAAGTGCCATCCTGTCTGACACTGCAGTGCCACTCCTAGATGGGCCAGGTGTTTGTGCCGGCCACTTGGGTCGCTTAGCTTAGCCATCCAGCGACCTTAGTGCACCTCTTTTTTCTTTGCATCATGTGCTGTTTGTGGACTATTTTTTAAATCTGTCATCCTGTCTGACACTGCAGTGCCACTCCTAGATGGGCCAGATGTTTGTTTCGGCCACTTGGTTCGCTTAGCTTAGCCACACAGCTACCTCATTGCACCTCTTTTTTTCTTTGCATCATGTGCTGTTTGGGGACTATTTTTTGAATCTGCCATCCTGTCTGACACTGCAGTGCCACTCCTAGATGGTCCAGGTGTTTGTGTCGGCCACTTAAGTCTCTTAGCTTAGTCACACATCTACCTCATTGCACCTCTTTTTTTCTTTGCATCATGTGCTGTTTGGGGACTATTTTTTAAATCTGCGATCCTGTCTGACATTGCAGTGCCACTCCTTGATGGGCCAGGTGTTTGTGCCGGCCACTTGGGTCGCTTAGCTTAGCCATCCAGCGACCTTGGTGCGCCTATTTTTTTCTTTGCATCATGTGCTGTTTGGGGACTATTTTTTATGTGCCATCCTGTATGACACTGCAGTGCTACTCCTAGATGGGCAAGGTTTTTGTGCCGGTTACTTGGGTCGCTTAGCTTAGCCATCCAGCGACCTTGATGCACCTTTTTTTTCTTTGCATCATGTGCTGTTTGGGGACTATTTTTTTAAGTGCCATCCTGTCTGACACTGCAGTGCCACTCCTAGATGGGTCAGGTGTTTGTGCCGGCCACTTGGGTCGCTTAGCTTAGCCATCCAGCGACCATGGTGCACTTCTTTTTTTCTTTGCATCATGTGCTGTTTGGGGACTATTTTTTTAAGTGCCATCCTGTCTGACACTGCAGTGCCACTCCTAGATGGGCTAGGTGTTTGTGCCGGCCACTTGGGTCGCTTAGCTTAGCCATCCAGCGACCTTGGTGCACCTCTTTTTTTCTTTGCATCATGTGCTGTTTGGGGACTATTTTTTAAATCTGCCATCCTGTCTGACACTGCAGTGCCACTCCTAGATGGTCCAGGTGTTTGTGTCGACCACTTAGGTCTCTTTGCTTAGTCACACAGCTACCTCATTGCACCTCTTTTTTTCTTTGCATCATGTGCTGTTTGGGGACTATTTTTTAAATCTGCCATCCTGTCTGACACTGCAGTGCCACTCCTTGATGGGCCAGGTGTTTGTGCTAGCCACTTGGGTCGTTTAGCTTAGCCATCCAGCGACCTTGGTGCGCCTCTTTTTTTCTTTGCATCATGTGCTGTTTGGGGACTATTTTTTAAGTGCCATCCTGTATGACACTTCAGTGCCACTCCTAGATGGGCCAGGTGTTTGTGCCGGCCACTTGGGTCGCTTAGCTTAGCCATCCAGCGACCTTGGTGCACCTCTTTTTTTCATTGCATCATGTACTGTTTGGGGACTATTTTTTTAAGTGCCATACTGTCTGACACTGCAGTGCCACTCCTAGATGGGCCAGGTGTTTGTGCCGGCCACTTGGGTCACTTAGCTTAGCCATCCAGCGACCTTAGTGCACCTCTTTTTTCTTTGCATCATGTGCTGTTTGTGGACTATTTTTTAAATCTGTCATCCTGTCTGACACTGCAGTGCCACTCCTAGATGGGCCAGATGTTTGTTTCGGCCACTTGGTTCGCTTAGCTTAGCCACACAGCTACCTCATTGCACCTCTTTTTTTCTTTGCATCATGTGCTGTTTGGGGACTATTTTTTAAATCTGCCATCCTGTCTGACACTGCAGTGCCACTCCTAGATGGTCCAGGTGTTTGTGTCGGCCACTTAAGTCTCTTAGCTTAGTCACACATCTTCCTCATTGCACCTCTTTTTTTCTTTGCATCATGTGCTGCTTGGGGACTATTTTTTAAATCTGCGATCCTGTCTGACATTGCAGTGCCACTCCTTGATGGGCCAGGTGTTTGTGCCGGCCACTTGGGTCGCTTAGCTTAGCCATCCAGCGACCTTGGTGCGCCTATTTTTTTCTTTGCATCATGTGCTGTTTGGGGACTATTTTTTATGTGCCATCCTGTATGACACTGCAGTGCTACTCCTAGATGGGCAAGGTTTTTGTGCCGGTTACTTGGGTCGCTTAGCTTAGCCATCCAGCGACCTTGATGCACCTTTTTTTTCTTTGCATCATGTGCTGTTTGGGGACTATTTTTTTAAGTGCCATCCTGTCTGACACTGCAGTGCCACTCCTAGATGGGTCAGGTGTTTGTGCCGGCCACTTGGGTCGCTTAGCTTAGCCATCCAGCGACCATGGTGCACTTCTTTTTTTCTTTGCATCATGTGCTGTTTGGGGACTATTTTTTAAATCTGCCATCCTGTCTGACACTGCAGTGCCACTCCTAGATGGTCCAGGTGTTTGTGTCGACCACTTAGGTCTCTTAGCTTAGTCACACAGCTACCTCATTGCACCTCTTTTTTTCTTTGCATCATGTGCTGTTTGGGGACTATTTTTTAAATCTGCCATCCTGTCTGACACTGCAGTGCCACTCCTTAATGGGCCAGGTGTTTGTGCTAGCCACTTGGGTCGTTTAGCTTAGCCATCCAGCGACCTTGGTGCGCCTCTTTTTTTCTTTGCATCATGTGCTGTTTGGGGACTATTTTTTAAGTGCCATCCTGTATGACACTGCAGTGCCACTCCTAGATGGGCCAGGTGTTTGTGCCGGCCACTTGGGTCGCTTAGCTTAGCCATCCAGCGACCTTGGTGCACCTCTTTTTTTCTTTGCATCATGTACTGTTTGGGGACTATTTTTTTAAGTGCCATACTGTCTGACACTGCAGTGCCACTCCTAGATGGGCCAGGTGTTTGTGCCGGCCACTTGGGTCGCTTAGCTTATACATCCAGCGACCTTGGTGCACCTCTTTTTTCTTTGCATCATGTGCTGTTTGGGGACTATTTTTTAAATCTGCCATCCTGTCTGACACTGCAGTGCCACTCCTAGATGGGCCAGGTGTTTGTGTCGGCCACTTGGGTCGATAGCTTAGCCACACAGCTACCTCATTGCATCTCTTTTTTTCTTTGCATCATGTGCTGTTTGGGGACTATTTTTTAAATCTGCCATCCTGTCTGACACTGCAGTGCCACTCCTTGATGGGCCAGGTGTTTGTGCCGGCCACTTGGGTCGCTTAGCTTAGCCATCCAGCGACCTTGGTGCGCCTATTTTTTTCTTTGCATCATGTGCTGTTTGGGGACTATTTTTTTAAGTGCCATCCTGTCTGACACTGCAGTGCCACTCCTAGATGGGCCAGGTGTTTGTGCCGGCCACTTGGGTCGCTTAGCTTAGCCATCCAGCGACCTTGGTGCACCTCTTTTTTCTTTGCATCATGTGCTGTTTGGGGACTATTTTTTTAAGTTCCATCCTATCTGACACTGCAGTGCCACTCCTAGGTGGGCCAGGTGTTTGTGCCGGCCACTTGGGTCGCTTAGCTTAGCCATCCAGCGACCTTGTTGCACCTCTTTTTTTCTTTGCATCATGTGCTGTTTGGGGATTATTTTTTTAAGTGCCATCCTGTCTGACACTGCAGTGCCACTCCTAGATGGGTCAGGTGTTTGTGCCGGCCACTTGGGTCGCTTAGCTTAGCCATCCAGCGACCTTGGTGCACCTCTTTTTTTCTTTGCATCATGTGCTGTTTGGGGACTATTTTTTTAAGTGCCATCCTTTCTGACATTGCAGTGCCACTCCTAGATGGGCAAAGTGTTTGTGCCGGCCACTTGGGTCACTTAGCTTAGCCATCCAGCGTCCTTGGTGCACCTCTTTTTTTCTTTGCATCATGTGCTGTTTGGGGACTATTTTTTAAATCTGCCATCCTGTCTGACACTGCAGTGCCACTCCTAGATGGGCCAGGTGTTTGTGCCGGCCACTTGGGTCGCTTAGCTTAGCCATCCAGCGACCTTGGTGCACCTCTTTTTTTCTTTGCATCATGTGCTGTTTGGGGACTATTTTTTAAATCTGCCATCCTGTCTGACACTGCAGTGCCACTCCTAGATGGTCCAGGTGTTTGTGTCGGCCACTTAAGTCTCTTAGCTTAGTCACACATCTTCCTCATTGCACCTCTTTTTTTCTTTGCATCATGTGCTGCTTGGGGACTATTTTTTAAATCTGCGATCCTGTCTGACATTGCAGTGCCACTCCTTGATGGGCCAGGTGTTTGTGCCGGCCACTTGGGTCGCTTAGCTTAGCCATCCAGCGACCTTGGTGCGCCTATTTTTTTCTTTGCATCATGTGCTGTTTGGGGACTATTTTTTATGTGCCATCCTGTATGACACTGCAGTGCTACTCCTAGATGGGCAAGGTTTTTGTGCCGGTTACTTGGGTCGCTTAGCTTAGCCATCCAGCGACCTTGATGCACCTTTTTTTTCTTTGCATCATGTGCTGTTTGGGGACTATTTTTTTAAGTGCCATCCTGTCTGACACTGCAGTGCCACTCCTAGATGGGTCAGGTGTTTGTGCCGGCCACTTGGGTCGCTTAGCTTAGCCATCCAGCGACCATGGTGCACTTCTTTTTTTCTTTGCATCATGTGCTGTTTGGGGACTATTTTTTAAATCTGCCATCCTGTCTGACACTGCAGTGCCACTCCTAGATGGTCCAGGTGTTTGTGTCGACCACTTAGGTCTCTTAGCTTAGTCACACAGCTACCTCATTGCACCTCTTTTTTTCTTTGCATCATGTGCTGTTTGGGGACTATTTTTTAAATCTGCCATCCTGTCTGACACTGCAGTGCCACTCCTTAATGGGCCAGGTGTTTGTGCTAGCCACTTGGGTCGTTTAGCTTAGCCATCCAGCGACCTTGGTGCGCCTCTTTTTTTCTTTGCATCATGTGCTGTTTGGGGACTATTTTTTAAGTGCCATCCTGTATGACACTGCAGTGCCACTCCTAGATGGGCCAGGTGTTTGTGCCGGCCACTTGGGTCGCTTAGCTTAGCCATCCAGCGACCTTGGTGCACCTCTTTTTTTCTTTGCATCATGTACTGTTTGGGGACTATTTTTTTAAGTGCCATACTGTCTGACACTGCAGTGCCACTCCTAGATGGGCCAGGTGTTTGTGCCGGCCACTTGGGTCGCTTAGCTTATACATCCAGCGACCTTGGTGCACCTCTTTTTTCTTTGCATCATGTGCTGTTTGGGGACTATTTTTTAAATCTGCCATCCTGTCTGACACTGCAGTGCCACTCCTAGATGGGCCAGGTGTTTGTGTCGGCCACTTGGGTCGCTTAGCTTAGCCACACAGCTACCTCATTGCATCTCTTTTTTTCTTTGCATCATGTGCTGTTTGGGGACTATTTTTTAAATCTGCCATCCTGTCTGACACTGCAGTGCCACTCCTTGATAGGCCATGTGTTTGTGCTAGCCACTTGGGTCGTTTAGCTTAGCCATCCAGCGACCTTGGTGCGCCTATTTTTTTCTTTGCATCATGTGCTGTTTGGGGACTATTTTTTTAAGTGCCATCCTGTCTGACACTGCAGTGCCACTCCTAGATGGGCCAGGTGTTTGTGCCGGCCACTTGGGTCGCTTAGCTTAGCCATCCAGCGACCTTGGTGCACCTCTTTTTTCTTTGCATCATGTGCTGTTTGGGGACTATTTTTTTAAGTTCCATCCTATCTGACACTGCAGTGCCACTCCTAGGTGGGCCAGGTGTTTGTGCCGGCCACTTGGGTCGCTTAGCTTAGCCATCCAGCGACCTTGTTGCACCTCTTTTTTTCTTTGCATCATGTGCTGTTTGGGGATTATTTTTTTAAGTGCCATCCTGTCTGACACTGCAGTGCCACTCCTAGATGGGTCAGGTGTTTGTGCCGGCCACTTGGGTCGCTTAGCTTAGCCATCCAGCGACCTTGGTGCACCTCTTTTTTTCTTTGCATCATGTGCTGTTTGGGGACTATTTTTTTAAGTGCCATCCTTTCTGACATTGCAGTGCCACTCCTAGATGGGCAAAGTGTTTGTGCCGGCCACTTGGGTCACTTAGCTTAGCCATCCAGCGTCCTTGGTGCACCTCTTTTTTTCTTTGCATCATGTGCTGTTTGGGGACTATTTTTTAAATCTGCCATCCTGTCTGACACTGCAGTGCCACTCCTAGATGGGCCAGGTGTTTGTGCCGGCCACTTGGGTCGCTTAGCTTAGCCATCCAGCGACCTTGGTGCACCTCTTTTTTTCTTTGCATCATGTGCTGTTTGGGGACTATTTTTTAAATCTGCCATCCTGTCTGACACTGCAGTGCCACTCCTAGATGGTCCAGGTGTTTGTGTCGGCCACTTAAGTCTCTTAGCTTAGTCACACATCTTCCTCATTGCACCTCTTTTTTTCTTTGCATCATGTGCTGCTTGGGGACTATTTTTTAAATCTGCGATCCTGTCTGACATTGCAGTGCCACTCCTTGATGGGCCAGGTGTTTGTGCCGGCCACTTGGGTCGCTTAGCTTAGCCATCCAGCGACCTTGGTGCGCCTATTTTTTTCTTTGCATCATGTGCTGTTTGGGGACTATTTTTTATGTGCCATCCTGTATGACACTGCAGTGCTACTCCTAGATGGGCAAGGTTTTTGTGCCGGTTACTTGGGTCGCTTAGCTTAGCCATCCAGCGACCTTGATGCACCTTTTTTTTCTTTGCATCATGTGCTGTTTGGGGACTATTTTTTTAAGTGCCATCCTGTCTGACACTGCAGTGCCACTCCTAGATGGGTCAGGTGTTTGTGCCGGCCACTTGGGTCGCTTAGCTTAGCCATCCAGCGACCATGGTGCACTTCTTTTTTTCTTTGCATCATGTGCTGTTTGGGGACTATTTTTTAAATCTGCCATCCTGTCTGACACTGCAGTGCCACTCCTAGATGGTCCAGGTGTTTGTGTCGACCACTTAGGTCTCTTAGCTTAGTCACACAGCTACCTCATTGCACCTCTTTTTTTCTTTGCATCATGTGCTGTTTGGGGACTATTTTTTAAATCTGCCATCCTGTCTGACACTGCAGTGCCACTCCTTAATGGGCCAGGTGTTTGTGCTAGCCACTTGGGTCGTTTAGCTTAGCCATCCAGCGACCTTGGTGCGCCTCTTTTTTTCTTTGCATCATGTGCTGTTTGGGGACTATTTTTTAAGTGCCATCCTGTATGACACTGCAGTGCCACTCCAAGATGGGCCAGGTGTTTGTGCCGGCCACTTGGGTCGCTTAGCTTAGCCATCCAGCGACCTTGGTGCACCTCTTTTTTTCTTTGCATCATGTACTGTTTGGGGACTATTTTTTTAAGTGCCATACTGTCTGACACTGCAGTGCCACTCCTAGATGGGCCAGGTGTTTGTGCCGGCCACTTGGGTCGCTTAGCTTATACATCCAGCGACCTTGGTGCACCTCTTTTTTCTTTGCATCATGTGCTGTTTGGGGACTATTTTTTAAATCTGCCATCCTGTCTGACACTGCAGTGCCACTCCTAGATGGGCCAGGTGTTTGTGTCGGCCACTTGGGTCGCTTAGCTTAGCCACACAGCTACCTCATTGCATCTCTTTTTTTCTTTGCATCATGTGCTGTTTGGGGACTATTTTTTAAATCTGCCATCCTGTCTGACACTGCAGTGCCACTCCTTGATAGGCCATGTGTTTGTGCTAGCCACTTGGGTCGTTTAGCTTAGCCATCCAGCGACCTTGGTGCGCCTATTTTTTTCTTTGCATCATGTGCTGTTTGGGGACTATTTTTTTAAGTGCCATCCTGTCTGACACTGCAGTGCCACTCCTAGATGGGCCAGGTGTTTGTGCCGGCCACTTGGGTCGCTTAGCTTAGCCATCCAGCGACCTTGGTGCACCTCTTTTTTCTTTGCATCATGTGCTGTTTGGGGACTATTTTTTTAAGTTCCATCCTATCTGACACTGCAGTGCCACTCCTAGGTGGGCCAGGTGTTTGTGCCGGCCACTTGGGTCGCTTAGCTTAGCCATCCAGCGACCTTGTTGCACCTCTTTTTTTCTTTGCATCATGTGCTGTTTGGGGATTATTTTTTTAAGTGCCATCCTGTCTGACACTGCAGTGCCACTCCTAGATGGGTCAGGTGTTTGTGCCGGCCACTTGGGTCGCTTAGCTTAGCCATCCAGCGACCTTGGTGCACCTCTTTTTTTCTTTGCATCATGTGCTGTTTGGGGACTATTTTTTTAAGTGCCATCCTTTCTGACATTGCAGTGCCACTCCTAGATGGGCAAAGTGTTTGTGCCGGCCACTTGGGTCACTTAGCTTAGCCATCCAGCGTCCTTGGTGCACCTCTTTTTTTCTTTGCATCATGTGCTGTTTGGGGACTATTTTTTAAATCTGCCATCCTGTCTGACACTGCAGTGCCACTCCTAGATGGGCCAGGTGTTTGTGCCGGCCACTTGGGTCGCTTAGCTTAGCCATCCAGCGACCTTGGTGCACCTCTTTTTTTCTTTGCATCATGTGCTGTTTGGGGACTATTTTTTAAATCTGCCATCCTGTCTGACACTGCAGTGCCACTCCTAGATGGTCCAGGTGTTTGTGTCGGCCACTTAGGTCTCTTAGCTTAGTCACACAGCTACCTCATTGCACCTCTTTTTTTCTTTGCATCATGTGCTGTTTGGGGACTATTTTTTAAATCTGCCATTCTGTCTGACACTGCAGTGCCACTCCTTGATGGGCCAGGTGTTTGTGCTAGCCACTTGGGTCGTTTAGCTTAGCCATCCAGCGACCTTGGTGCGCCTCTTTTTTTCTTTGCATCATGTGCTGTTTGGGGACTATTTTTTAAGTGCCATCCTGTATGACACTGCAGTGCCACTCCTAGATGGGCCAGGTGTTTGTGCCGGCCACTTGGGTCGCTTAGCTTAGCCATCCAGCGACCTTGGTGCACCTCTTTTTTTCTTTGCATCATGTACTGTTTGGGGACTATTTTTTTAAGTGCCATACTGTCTGACACTGCAGTGCCACTCCTAGATGGGCCAGGTGTTTGTGCTAGCCACTTGGGTCGCTTAGCTTATACATCCAGCGACCTTGGTGCACCTCTTTTTTCTTTGCATCATGTGCTGTTTGGGGACTATTTTTTAAATCTGCCATCCTGTCTGACACTGCAGTGCCACTCCTAGATGGGCCAGGTGTTTGTGTCGGCCACTTGGGTCGCTTAGCTTAGCCACACACCTACCTCATTGCACCTCTTTATTTCTTTGCATCATGTGCTGTTTGGGGACTATTTTTTAAATCTGCCATCCTGTCTGACACTGCAGTGCCACTCCTAGATGGGCCAGGTGTTTGTGCCGGCCACTTGGGTCGCTTAGCTTAGCCATCCAGCGACCTTGGTGCACCTCTTTTTTTCTTTGCATCATGTGCTGTTTGGGGACTATTTTTTAAATCTGCCATCCTGTCTGACACTGCAGTGCCACTCCTAGATGGTCCAGGTGTTTGTGTCGGCCACTTAGGTCTCTTAGCTTAGTCACACAGCTACCTCATTGCACCTCTTTTTTTCTTTGCATCATGTGCTGTTTGGGGACTATTTTTTAAATCTGCCATTCTGTCTGACACTGCAGTGCCACTCCTTGATGGGCCAGGTGTTTGTGCTAGCCACTTGGGTCATTTAGCTTAGCCATCCAGCGACCTTGGTGCGCCTCTTTTTTTCTTTGCATCATGTGCTGTTTGGGGACTATTTTTTAAGTGCCATCCTGTATGACACTGCAGTGCCACTCCTAGATGGGCCAGGTGTTTGTGCCGGCCACTTGGGTCGCTTAGCTTAGCCATCCAGCGACCTTGGTGCACCTCTTTTTTTCTTTGCATCATGTACTGTTTGGGGACTATTTTTTTAAGTGCCATACTGTCTGACACTGCAGTGCCACTCCTAGATGGGCCAGGTGTTTGTGCTAGCCACTTGGGTCGCTTAGCTTATACATCCAGCGACCTTGGTGCACCTCTTTTTTCTTTGCATCATGTGCTGTTTGGGGACTATTTTTTAAATCTGCCATCCTGTCTGACACTGCAGTGCCACTCCTAGATGGGCCAGGTGTTTGTGTCGGCCACTTGGGTCGCTTAGCTTAGCCATCCAGCGACCTTGGTGCGCCTATTTTTTTCTTTGCATCATGTGCTGTTTGGGGACTATTTTTTTAAGTGCCACCCTGTCTGACACTGCATTGCCACTCCTAGATGGGCCAGGTGTTTGTGCCGGCCACTTGGGTCGCTTAGCTTAGCCATCCAGCGACCTTGGTGCACCTCTTTTTTCTTTGCATCATGTGCTGTTTGGGGACTATTTTTTTAAGTTCCATCCTATCTGACACTGCAGTGCCACTCCTAGGTGGGCCAGGTGTTTGTGCCGGCCACTTGGGTCGCTTAGCTTAGCCATCCAGCGACCTTGTTGCACCTCTTTTTTTCTTTGCATCATGTGCTGTTTGGGGATTATTTTTTTAAGTGCCATCCTGTCTGACACTGCAGTGCCACTCCTAGATGGGTCAGGTGTTTGTGCCGGCCACTTGGGTCGCTTAGCTTAGCCATTCAGTGACCTTGGTGCACCTCTTTTTTTCTTTGCATCATGTGCTGTTTGGGGACTTTTTTTTTAAGTGCCATCCTTTCTGTCACTGCAGTGCCACTCCTAGATGGGCCAGGTGTTTGTGCCGGCCACTTGGGTCGCTTAGCTTAGCCATCCAGCGACCTTGGTGCACCTCTTTTTTTCTTTGCATCATGTGCTGTTTGGGGACTATTTTTTTTAAGTGCCATCCTTTCTGTCACTGCAGTGCCACTCCTAGATGGGCCAGGTGTTTGTGTCGACCACTTAGGTCTCTTAGCTTAGTCACACAGCTACCTCATTGCACCTCTTTTTTTCTTTGCATCATGTGCTGTTTGGGGACTATTTTTTAAATCTGCCATCCTGTCTGACACTGCAGTGCCACTCCTTGATGGGCCAGGTGTTTGTGCTAGCCACTTGGGTCGTTTAGCTTAGCCATCCAGCGACCTTGGTGCGCCTCTTTTTTTCTTTGCATCATGTGCTGTTTGGGGACTATTTTTTAAGTGCCATCCTGTATGACACTGCAGTGCCACTCCTAGATGGGCCAGGTGTTTGTGCCGGCCACTTGGGTCGCTTAGCTTAGCCATCCAGCGACCTTGGTGCACCTCTTTTTTTTCTTTGCATCATGTACTGTTTGGGGACTATTTTTTTAAGTGCCATACTGTCTGACACTGCAGTGCCACTCCTAGATGGGCCAGGTGTTTGTGCCGGCCACTTGGGTCGCTTAGCTTATACATCCAGCGACCTTGGTGCACCTCTTTTTTCTTTGCATCATGTGCTGTTTGGGGACTATTTTTTAAATCTGCCATCCTGTCTGACACTGCAGTGCCACTCCTAGATGGGCCAGGTGTTTGTGTCGGCCACTTGGGTCGCTTAGCTTAGCCACACAGCTACCTCATTGCATCTCTTTTTTTCTTTGCATCATGTGCTGTTTGGGGACTATTTTTTAAATCTGCCATCCTGTCTGACACTGCAGTGCGACTCCTTGATAGGCCATGTGTTTGTGCTAGCCACTTGGGTCGTTTAGCTTAGCCATCCAGCGACCTTGGTGCGCCTATTTTTTTCTTTGCATCATGTGCTGTTTGGGGACTATTTTTTTAAGTGCCATCCTGTCTGACACTGCAGTGCCACTCCTAGATGGGCCAGGTGTTTGTGCCGGCCACTTGGGTCGCTTAGCTTAGCCATCCAGCGACCTTGTTGCACCTCTTTTTTTCTTTGCATCATGTGCTGTTTGGGGATTGTTTTTTTAAGTGCCATCCTGTCTGACACTGCAGTGCCACTCCTAGATGGG